>NW_026721016.1:0-9261 GCF_029784015.1 Lycium ferocissimum
ATTTCCGGGGGAACCGGTTATAGAGTGGGCGAGTAATACTGACATATCGGGGTAGTTTATTTCATACCTCAAGGCAAGAAAGATGATCGGGAAGGGCTATATTTATCATCTGGTTCGTGTTCATGATTTAGAAGCGAAGCACGACTCTTCGGTCGGTCCCGATCGTTAATGAGTTTCTAGATGTATTCCCGGATGAGTTTCGGTCTTCCCCGAAGCGGGAGATAGAGTTTGCCATTGATGCATTTGCCGGACACTCGGCCTATATCTATTCCTCCGTACGGAATGGCACTGCGAAGTGAAGGAATTGAAGGAGCGGTGAGAGATTTATTAGAGAAGGGCCATTAGGCCCGGTACATCACCACTGCAGGAGCGCGGTATTGTTTGTAAGAAAAAAGAAGGATGGGTCGGCGGATGTGTATTGATTATAGGCGGCTAAATAAGGTAACCATCAAGAATAAATACCCCTCCCCGGGGATTGATGATTTGTTTGATCGATTGTAGGGTGCCGGTGTTTCTCGAAGATGAACTGCGGTCGGGGCTATCATCGAGGTACGGGTACGAGAGGTGATATTCTAAGATAGTATTCGGGACCGATATGGGCACTATGAATTCGAGTGATGTCTTTTGGGGCGACTAATGCTCCGGTAGTATTTATGGACACGATGAATCGGGTATTCAGACCGTTCTTGGATATGTTCTTGATTGTATTTATTGATGACATCCTGATTTATTCACGATCAGAAGCAGATCATGCAGATCATTTGAGGACGGTGCTTGGCGTGCTTCGACACCAGAAATTATATGCTAAATTTTCTAAATGTGAATTAGGGCGACTTCGGTGGCATTCTGGGGCATATTATTAGAGGCGATGGCATCGGGTGGATACCCGGAAGATTGAGCCGTAAAGGGTGGCCTAGACCTACGACGCCGGCGAGGTGCGTAGCTTTCTGGGATTGGCCGGTTATTACCGGAGATTTGTGGAGAAGTTTGCTTCGATTTCAGTCTGCGGTCATGAAATGTCTAACTTTCCATAATTCACTTTTAACCCCAAATTCCTTAATATTTCATACCAAAAAAATCATAAGAGACTTATGCCTTAAAACGAAGTCGGAAAATAGCCTTGTTCTTAACTTTCCACACTTAACTCGGAATATCCCGACGTACAAAATACGGGATATAACATGTCCCCCCCATTTAAAACATTCATCCTCGAATGTTAGGTTCTCGGGAATCCTATAAAAATTCCGCCAAAGTTTCCCCTGTAATATGACGCTACCATCCTGTCACAACAGCCCATAATAACATTGCATCACAAGGCCACAACACAATAGCAAGAAATTATGGCCACACACGACCAAAAGCATACCAAGAAAGCATACATACCTCTTAATATTGATGTCTCATCTTGGATCTCTTTCGGGAGTTGGAATAAGTGCGGGTACTTAGACTTCATGTTTTCTTCTGCTTCCCAAGTCATTTCCTCTCGATTATTGTTCCGCCACAAGACCTTAACTGAGGCTACTTCTTTGTTTCTAAGTCTCTGTACTTGCCTATCTAGTATCACAATAGGTACCTCCTCATAAGTCAACTTTTCTGTAACTTGAACATCACCTATTGGCATGATCCTAGTAGGATCTCTGACACATTTACGGAGCATCGATACATGAAAAACTGGATGGACTGATTCAAGTTCTGAGGGTAAGTCCAGTTCATATGCCACTTGGCCTATCTTGCGGACAATCTTATAAGGTACAATGTATCGAGGACTTAATTTTCCCTTTTTACCAAATCTCATCACGCCTTTCATTGGTGATACCTTCAAGAATACCCAATCATCAACTTAGAATTCTAAGTCCCGCCAACGGTTGTCCGCATAAGACTTCTGACGGCTTTGGGCTGTCAATAGTCGGTCTCGGATAACCTTGACCTTTTCCACCATTTATTGAATCAACTCAGGGCTTATTAGCTGTACCTATCCTATTTCAAACCACCCAATTGGGGATTTACACTTTCTTCCATATAGAGCTTCATACGGGGCCATTTGAATACTGGAATGATAGATATTGTTGTATGAAAATTCTGTTACACCTCAAAAATTTCCCCCTTAGCGTACAGTGAATAGAATAGCGAGGGGTACGACGTATACGAGGTTTGAATAAGTAAGAACTAGCATGTGATGACCCTAATTAAGATTTCCAAAGACATTAGGCGGAAGAGGGGAAGTTGTTAAGAGAAGCGAGTTATAAGTTGAGAGTATCGGATAAGAAGTATGAGTATTAAGTTAATGACGTATAAATGATGCCCCAAGAAAGAGTTATAACATCCCTTAGAATGATATTGAAGTGTTGAACAAGTGTTAAGAAGGTTCATAAGGATCGGAGATCAAACGAGTCGACGAAACGAAACTCGGAAAGCAGGTAGACATACGGCCGAACATATCGACCGTATACAATCTTTGGACGTATGTCCGGCCGTAGATCGATCCCGGAAGACATAACTCACTGGACCAAATATACGGTCTAACATACGGTCGATGAGATTTTATACGGACCGTATGTTGGTCCGTATATTACCATCGGGAGCGAATTGCATTTTTTATATAAGGGACCATTCTTCATTTTATTTTCATTTCCCACTTCACCTCCACACTCTAAGAAAGCTCTAGAACACTCCAAATACTTCATCCATGAGAAAAACCATAGAAATCAAGGATCAACAACAAGAAATCAAGAGAATCAAGTGAAGGAAACCCATTAAAAGTCATCCAAGTCAAGAAATCCAAAGGGAGATAAAATAGGGTTTTGGTGCTAAGGGTGAATCACCATTTCAAGCTCATTTCTCCATAATCTAAGGTAAGTTTCATGACCTTTACATGCTATTTGAAGTATTTATAAGTTGAGATTCATGGATTGTAGAAGAGTACCATAAGTGGGTCATCAAATGGATGAAAAATGTCATTATTGGATAGTAGTTGGATTGAATCATGGAAATGAATATGTTGATGTTATAAATACGTTATAAATGACTTATAGAACATGAAATGAGTGTTGGATATGAAAGAATACGACGATGGATTTTTAGTCATAATTATGGGAAATTGAGGTGAATTACGAAATGCGAATCATATGAATGAATGACGATTGTTGTTAGCGATATTGTGATGATTATTATGAACGTTGGGAGTTGATATGAAATATGGCAAAAAGTAGTATAAACAAAGGAAATGCTGCCCGAATTTCTATAGCCTTAGTAAGTATGCTTTCACGATGATATAGCTAATGTCAATACGAATTCCATTGAAGGTAAACGAGTGCACTAAAGGAGAACGAGCAAGCGATAGAATAGCATAACGACAAAGGTATGTGAGGCTAGTCCTTTCTTTCCAAGGCATGAGTCATATGGCATGAATTTCCTCCTTTACTATGAATGTTCCTATCTCTAAGAAAGTAAAGATCCTCACCCATGAATAGCTATATGAGATAAGAGATATGAGATGAGTACGGTGATGATAATAGTAAGCTAAAGTCTAGAAATGTCATAGCCTACGATATGATGCTCCTAAGAAGTTAATGATGTAATATATGTAATCTAATGATATTGATCACTATGTACACTCACCTTATGCTTGTTCCTTCAAGGTGAGGCGACACGTAAGAATGCTCATAACGATCTCGGGGGTCCACGACCTTACGTCGCCCCGATCCCAGTATGAATAGCTAAGAGTCTCTATGCATGTATTGTAATAAGTATATGATGTCAAGCATACCATGATGGGTTATGATAAGCATATTATGATAAGCATGTTATGATAGGCATGATGTAATGAGTATATGATGATACACCGCGCCTATATGGCGGGCGATCGCATACAAGGCGGGCGACTATACACCATGGCCAAATGGCGTGGGCAGACACCACTGGTGGGCGGCATGAGATAATATCTGGACGCGCGGGATGCTGGACGCGAGCTAATGATGCACTAATGCTAATGATTATTACACCGTACCTACATGGTCGGGCGGTTTATACATTTATGCAAATATGAGATGATGATGAGTATGAAAGTAAGCCAGTATGTATGATGTACTTTATGATTCAGTCAGTTAAAGATTGCTCCTTACTGATGCCTCCTTATTTCATTGATAATTCATTATTGTTTATGCCTCATATACTCGGTACAATATTCGTACTGACGTCCTTTCTTGTGACGGTTGTGTTCATACCCACAGGTAGACAGGGAGGTGACCCAGATTCATAGGAGCTAGCGACCGATTCGAGAGCACTCCATTTTCGGAAGTGCCATGATTTCTCTTTTGGTATATATCCGTATATTCATGTTTTGGGCATGACGGGGTCCTGTCCCGTCCAGATGTCTAGTATTCTAGTAGAGGCTCGTAGATACGCAGTGTAGGTAGTACGGTCTCCTGGCTTGTTTGTGTTACACCTCGCATTTTTGTACATTCGAATATTCCGAGCCAATGGTGAAAAGCTAAGGACAAGACTATGTTCTAAATAATTTTAATGAACGAGCTGTTAGGAATATTATTTATAGACATTGGTGGTATGGAAATATTGAGAAAGGCTAAGGGTAAAAAGGAAAAATTTGCAAAGGGGCGTCATGGGAATAATGTGAAAGGCTAGGGGTGAAATGGTAATTTCACAAAGGTTCAAGAAAATTCTTGAAGGGCCAAAGTGTACAAAAGAAGACATTTGGTCATCTTTGACCAAGTAAGAAAATTCAAGAAAAAAGGTGAAATTTCTAGAGAAAGAGAGAGAGGCATGTGCTTTTCATTGTGCTTATGGAGGCTATATATATATATAGTTGGTCATTTTTTTTTAGTTAGAAGAGTGGAGAGAAAGAAAGAAAGAAAGAAACAAAAGAAAAAAAAGAGAGAGGGAGTCACGGCCATGGCTGGCCGAATTCAGCCATGGCAAGTGATCATGGAAAAATTTATTTTCTTCTTGTTTTCTTACTAATTAGGAGGCCCTCGTCGACATGGAGTAGTTGTTGAAGGAAGAAAACCATTCGTTCTTGCAAAGGATGCCATAGCCGAGTATTGAAGGGAACAAAGAAGGTGAGGTTTAATCTTCTCTTTTATGTGTTATGAGTGGTTTATGCATGTTGTTGAATGTAGAAATGATGGAAATTCATGAAAATTGCATGCTCAAGTTGGGCCGTGTGAAGTGTTGTGTGGCCGTGTGCATGGTGAATGTTTAGAAGTAATGAATTAATTGAATTTAGCATGTTTATGTGTTGTTGGAGAGTGTAGAACATGAATGAAACTCATAGGATTATGTATGTTGGGGAATGGGCCGTGTAGGGGCTGTTTGGTATGTAAGGAATGAATTGATGTATCTTGTATGTTGGTTGTCGTCGTAATGAATTCTATAACGTAAAATGAAGAGTGATGATCAAGTTGAAGCTATAAGTTGTGTGTGGGCTGATTTGGAGCTTAATATGATTTCAATATGTTTTCTTGAATATTATGGAAATGATCTTGCTAACATATAAGATTGTTGATATAGTTATGAATTTGAAAGAAAGATATATGTTGTTATCGTTTTATTGGAAATGGGAGGTGTTGGGTGGAGTAGAATGTTGATTGAATCGTTTGAAAGTTACATGAATTGAATTGTTGGCATTGTTGTTGATATTGTGGCCGAGTTCCATTCTCGGGTTGTTGTTGAATTGGGCCGAGTTAGAATCTCGGGGATGGCGCATTCAGGGGAAATGCGCGAAATTTCTGTAAGCAAGTGTCGACTCAAGGTTTAATCCCTAAAGGTTCTAATCACTATTTGGTATATGTGACCAATTTGTAGATTTTGGCGAAATTGTTGCATTTGGGAGCGGCGTACAAGGCGGAAAAGGTATGTAAGACTTCACTTTCCTTCTTTGGCATGTCTTAGACGTAGTAGGCTTGAACACGGGCCTCGGGGATAATTCCTTTCCTAGAAAACCAAGATTGAAATCCGTTACTATTCATTCGAGTAGAATTGAACTAGAAATTGTGTGAAATCTTTGAAAAAGCTTCCTAAACACCTAGAACTTGTATGAACCACATCCGACCATCCTAAAACCCTCATAAGTAATGACACGAAACGTATTATACGCAAATGGTGTATGCCGCCTCATTTGATCCGAGGTGGGCCCACTATTCCCGAATTCCCTCCTATTGTTCCATTAGGCTTATTTCCGTATTATAGTCAATGAAAGTTCTTGGTTATTATAACGATAGCTGTTCTAACTAAACCATTGATCCCAAGGCATGATTTTCCTTCCCAGAAGTTTACAAATGTTTTCCAAAATTTTCATTGTTCTCCAAAAACCAAGTTTTACAATATTGAAGGCCTTAAAGACTAAGACAACGATTATGGTTCTATGATGATAATGATGATGCTAGAGATGAGAAAAAGTATGATGATTTAAGTTTTCCTAAGATTCCAAAGTACACGAAATCTTTGTCTTGTGACCTATTCTACGTTGTTCATGATGTTGCTTTTCATTGATAGTCTCGCCTTAAAATACTCGTTCCTTCAAGGTGAGACAAAGCGATCCCCGGTCAATCCATAATGTAATCGGAGGTTACCGACCTTACGTCGCTCAGATAGACACATGGCTTTCCTTGGGCTCCCATGCATCAGCGTTTATATGATAATGTATATAATACACGATATTCTTTGAATGTATATGTATACATTGTTTATGTGGGGAATGGGGAGGGCAAGCCGTGTCCACCGATTCGGTGGCTTATCATCCGGACGCGGGATATGGGAGAGCGTACGCGGCGTCTGTTTGTGTGATATATATATATACTATGATATATTTGGGACAACGTGTTGGGGAGGGGGTGGAGAGAGCGATGAATTCGGGCGTACGTACTATGACAAGCAAAAAGTACCGTTTTACGAAAAGTATCTGTTTTCTATGTACAAAAACAAGAAACACCGTGTTCGGGGAAAAGAAAAAGAAAAAGCTAGGCATGCATGGCCTCCGCCACAGTGGCACTCACGTATACGGAGTTACTCCTTTATCCTATGATCTTGTCTATGTTTCCATACGATTATTGCTCGCAATTCTTACATTTTACACGTGATATGTTCCATACGTACAGACACAACTTCCCATGATATATCTCGTATGTACGAATACTCTCTTTACATGATATACTCTACGGCTCTTACTATATTTATTCTTGTTCATGTCTTACATACTCGGTACATTGCTCGTACTTGACCCCTCTTCTTCGGCCGCTAACGTTCATGCCGCGCGGGTACACTCGGACGGATAGAAGCCGGGATAGAAGATGTTCCGGCGAAGTTGGCAAGCTCCATTTGGCTGGAGTGTAGCCGAGTCATAGCACACGTGCCGGGATTTCGATTACGGTTAGAGACTTTGCGAGACGAGTCGTGGGTTTTCGGGGAGCCGGTTGTACCACGATACAAGTTTTGTATAGTCATATATTTTATTTGATTCTAAAGCAACAAAGGAATATTCCAGCAGTCTTGTTATGTATACTTGACGTAGAGGTTAAAAAAAAAAAAAGATTAGCACGTAGAAAGAGATCGGGTTCGCTCGGCTCCGGTTACGGGGTCGGGTGCCCATCACACCCTAGTGAGATCGGGGTGTGACAGTTTGTATATGCATGTGTATATATATATCATTTTGGATAGCCGAAGGGCCTACGTTTATAAAAGCAAATGTATTTCGAAATGACGGTTTTATATGATCACGAGCATATAGTATGAATGATAAGAGATAAGCGATAATATGAGCGGTGTTCGGCGGTTAGCCCGGATACCCGTCGCGGCCGTATCTCGGGTCTACGACGAGTATCGTAGCCATTCGGTCTAGGAAGTGTCTACGAGCCGTGTCTAGTAGAGTCTTGTTTATGGTGTGTTGCGCGCCACGCTAATAAACAAAAGGCTCTCTTGGACATTTAGGAAAAATGACCATCTTTCTTCATATGAGATCGTACGATAGAGCCGAGTATAAGATTTAATCCTCCCTAATGAGCATATTGTGATTTGTAAATGCCGAAAAGCTAAAGCCGCCCGAAGGGCAAGACTACGACAAAGAGGCGGGTAGAAAGAGAGCCGCCTATGAATGTAAATTAGGATGAGTCACATAATGAGGCTTTATCTAATGCCTCCACTACTCCTCCGATTATAGAAGAGCAAGAAGGGGCTTCTATTCCAGTTCCTCCACCGGCTACTTCGGGTCAACAAGTGACCGAAGCTATTAATTTATTAACTCGGTTGGTTGCCGTCCAGGCACAACGACGAATGTGGGGCCAAGTGATCGCTTAGCTAGTACGAAGGCCGTGACTTCATAAGCCTAAATCCTCCGAATTCTTTGGGTCGAAAGCGGATGAAGATCCACAAGGCTTCATTGATGAGATGCTAAGAACGTTGCGGATTATTCATGCTTTCGAGGCGGAGTCGGTGGAGTTAGCATCATATAGACTCGAGATGTGGCGAGTTTATGGTACAATAATTGGATAGCGTCGAGGCAAGAAAATGCGCCTCCTCCTGTGTGGCAAGAGTTCGTTGATGCCTTCATTCGCCATTATTTGCCACCCGAGGTCCGCCGAGCTAGAGCGGATAGATTCTTGAATTTGAAGCAAGGGAATATGAGCGCCCGAGAATATAGCCTTCAATTTAATTCTTCGGCTAGATATGCTCCTACAATGGTGGCCGATATGGGCGACAGATGTCACGGCCCAATTCCATGGACCGCGACTGGTACCTGACTTGGGCACCCATACTCACACGTATTGCCAAAGCAGTTTACGGAGACAAATTGTACGGATGTAGGGAACGGATGTCATACGCAATCATAGGCGGCAGGAGAAACCGGCCAATCGTGGCCCGGATGGACCGCCAACACATATCATACGGGAGACATAAGCGAAACGGGACCCGGACACAACCCACATTTATGTCACAGGACCTCTAACGGAGACCATCGAGGTCATATGACGGGACAGGCCCCCCCGGAATCAAATCGATAAACATATGCATAACGGTAGAATATGTACCAAAATATGTCTCCGGACAAAGGAGCACTCCAAATGGGGAGCGGATATCTATACGGGCCGCATCGCCAACCGGTCGTCCGACACTGGCGGGTCGTAACGCGACCCCGAAGAACGGGGGTCGATGTGACACATGCGAGTATGTAAACATAGAATACGTAAATAAAATTATAAACAAATAAAGTCCAGAAAGAAAATAAAAATAAGCACGAGTATAGAATATCAA
>NW_026721017.1:0-9500 GCF_029784015.1 Lycium ferocissimum
TACTATGTATCTTTAGCATATCATGATATACATGCTAGCTATGATACATGATATTTTATGTATGCTAGATACATTATGATACGATATAAATTCTACTTTCTCGTATGAAAAGAAAATGTTTTGTTTTCAAAAAGGAAAAAACAAGCATGCATGACATCCCTCGAAAGGGCGTTCCTATGCACATGTGTTACATCCTTATCTCGCATATATATCCATGACCCCCTCGATATTGTTACTTATAATCTATGCTCTTGTTTATGTTATTTTCTATGTCTTACATACTCGGTACACTATTTGTACCGACGCCCTTCCGCGGGCGCCGCGTTTCATGCCGCGCAAAGTCGGCCAGGTTACAGCCGGATCGCATCCCTAGGAGTTCCCTCAACAAAGATTTTTTGCAAAGGCTCCAAATGTTTGGAGCTCCGCTCCGTGGTACTATTTTTGTGTATATATTCGGGCACCTGCAATTCCCGCCCTTCCTATGTATATTGTGTACTATGTTTAGAGGCTCGTAGACAGTATATGTACAAAGTAGCTATGTTGTACTCCCGATTGTCCCCTGTCGTATAGTATGATCGTAAAGCTTATTAGTCGATGTTCATAATAGTGCTATGCATGTTAATGTTGTCAAAAAAAAAAAAACGGCGTAGTTCATATGTGCAATAAGAGCCGGCGGGTTCGCTCGGCTCCGAATACGGGTCGGGTGCCCATCACACCCTAGTAAGATCGGGTGTGATGGCTGGTTTGGCCGGGTTGAATTCCCGGATTATTGTTGATTAAAATTTGCCGAGTTAGATTTCGGGATGGTATATTTTACGTAGGAGAGATGCCGAAATTTCGAAGGATATAAATAAATTTGTTTAAAGGATTGAGAGATAAGTATATGGTGATGAGTCTAATGATTATGTAAACCTCTGAATGCAGACTAACAAGTTTGATGGATGCGTAGGCTAGTAAGGCGCGGTAAAGGTATGTTAAGGCTCACTCCTTTTCTTTCAAAGGCACGATCCCGATATTATGATTTTACAATTGCTTCCATGCATTCCTTGTTTTCAAAAGCTAGAAGTCTATGGTCCCAAGAAAATGATTATTTTTCCGGTAAACCGCCAATGTTTTCCAAAACGTTTATATTTTTTCCAAAACCAAGGTTTATGGTATTGCAAGCTTCATGATAATGACGGTGGATATGTTCTATAATGATATGGATGACGTGAGAATGGAAATGTTTACATGATGACTATGACAAGAATGATTTTATGTTCGGGAGGTACTTGATATGATTTTCGCTTGAAATTTTCAAAAACAGCTTCCAAAACGTCCGAAAAAGGTTTTGAACTTCAAACACTCGTAACTTTTTCATACTAAGCCGGATTGACCCGAAACTTGTTTCGAGCCTTCATGTGTCGATTTATGTACGTACCCACGTAGTTTTAACGCTGTTATTCGTTGATGGTCTCCCCTTATGATTATCGTTCCTTCAAGGCGAGACAAGCGACCACGGTTATTCCATAATGTGATCGGAGGTTACCGACTCCATGTCACTCCGATAGATACATGACTTCTTTTGGGCGCTCCCGCATGCTTATATGATATATGATATGTATATGACACATGGATATGATATATGTATATGTATTTGGGGAAATATGGGGAAAGGGAGACATGTGGCGCTATAGACGCATTTACCACCTGATTCAGCTGGATTTCATCCCGGACGCGGGCCATATGTGGGTGAGCCAACGTATTTCGGCGCTATGACATGTTCTATTTTCACATGTATATGAAAAAGAAATGTTTTCGAAGAAAAGGATAAGCATGCATGGTATCCGGCTGGCGGCATTTCACATGTACAAAGTTACTCTTTCTCCTCATGATATGTTCTATGTTTTTATATGGATATTATTCACATGTATACCCCTTACTACGTTATTTGTTCATGCCTTACATACTCAGTACATTGCTCGTACCGACGCCCTTTTGTGGGCGCTACGGCTTACGCCGCGCAGTACAGCCCAAACGAGTGAAGCCATTATAGAAGATGACCCAGCCGATGTGGCAAGCTCCATTTTGCTCGGAGAGATGCCGAATCGGCGTACATGTGCTATGATTTCGATCGGCGCTAGAGACTTTGCGTACGCAGTCGTGGGTAAGGAGTGTCAGTTCTGAGGCGGCTCCATCGGCCGATGTGTCACCTTGTACTATGATATAAACCCTATATGATTACAGATTTTGTATAGTTCTCGGATAAAGAAAGAAAAAAAAAAAGGGGGTATTTCGAGAGCCGTACTACGTTATTCATTACTATTTGGTTTAAAGGTCCGCAGAAAAATGTGTATGTAATAAGCGTGGGTTCACTTCTGCCTCCGAACGTGAGTCGGTGCCTATCACACCCTAGTAAGATCGGGGTGTGACACGAACGTACCATTCAGACCTTGGAGGATATCCTAAGAGCCTGTGTTCTAGATTTTGGTGGTAGTTGGGATGACCACTTACCTCTTATCGTGTTAGCATATAATAATAGCTACTATTCTAGCATTCAAATGGCTCCCTATAAAGCTTTATATGGAAGGAAGTGCAGGTCCCCAATTGGATGGTTTGAAATAGGAGAAGTACAGTTAATAGGCCCCGAGTTGATTCAACAAGCGGTAGAAAAAGTCAAGATGATCCGAGATCGATTATTGACAGCTCAAAGTCGCCAAAAATATTACGCAACCAACCGCTGACGAGACTTACAATTTCAAATTGATGATTGGGTATTTTTGAAGGTGTAGCCAATGAAAGGGGCGATGAAATTTTGTAAGAAAGAAAAGTTAAGTCCTCGATACATTGGACCCTATAAGATTATTTGCAAGGTGGGTAGAGTAGCTTATGAATTGGACTTGCCTCCAGAACTTGAATCGGTTCATCCAGTTTTTCATGTCTCAATGCTCTATAAGTGTGTTGGAGATCCTACGAAGATTGTCCCAATAGATGATGTTCAGGTCACAGAAAAGCTAGTTTATGAAGAAGTGCCCATTGCCATATTAGACAGGCAAGTACGGAGACTTCGAAATAAGAAAGTAGCTTCAGTTAAAGTCTTATGGCGAAATAACAATCGAGAAGAAATGATTTGAGAGGCGGAAGAGAAGATGAAATCCACATACCCGCACTTGTTTCAGTCCCCGGAAGAGATCCATGATGAAACATCGAGTTTATGAGGTATGTATGCTTTATTTTTTTGCATATGGGTCATGTGTGGCCAACTTATATTGCTATTGTGTCGCGGCCCCCGCGAGGCAATGCATCGTGAGTTGTTGTGGACAGGATGGTAGTGCCATATTGGCGTGGAAAACTCACAAATTTTCGTAGAATTCCCGAGTGCTTAACATTGGAGGACGAATGTTCCAAAAGGGGGAAGAATGTTACACCTTGGAAATTTTCCGTTAGCGCACAGTGAATAGACTAACGAAGGGTATGACGTATATGCTGTTTTGATAAGTAAGAAATAGCATTTGATGATCCTAATCGAGATTAAGAAAGATATTTGAGGTAAGAGGAGAAAGTTGCCAAGAGAAGGCAAGGTATACGATGTGTATCGCAAAAGATTTACGAGTAACAAGTTAATGATGATTTAATGATACTTTGGAGGAGGGTTATAACATCCCTTAGATTGGTAATGAGGTGTTAAACAAGTGTCAAGAAAGTTCCATAAGGATTGGAGATCAAACGAGTCGACGAGAATGAGTTCGAAATGACTGGGCATTATACGGACCAACATACTGGCCGTATGTCTAGCCGTATAATCAGCCTGCGAATGGCACACCACCGGACCGATCTACAAACATACATACGGTCGTTATAATTTATATGACCGTATGTTGGTCCGTAGAATCCGGTCCGGGACAGATTTAAACGTTGATATAAGGGACCCAAGTTCATTTATTTTCATTTCATTTTCACTCCACAACTCAAGAATTCTCTAGAACTCTCCCACTTTTCATCCACAAGAACCTAAGCGAAATTGATGATCAACTTTATCAAACCAACAAAATCAAGTGTATGAAACACATTAAAGTTCATCCAAGTCAAGAAATCCCATTGAAAGTGAACTAGGGCCTTGGTGCAAGAAGAATATTTCCACTCAAGGCTTGTTCCTACACTATCTAAGGTGAGTTTTATGGGATTTTCATGTTGTTAAAGGTATTGAGAAGTTGAAACACTTGGGTTGTAGAAATAGTATAGAAAATGGGCTTAAATTTATGAATAGTGTCATTTTGAATAAAAGCTTGATTGAGTCATGATTATTGATATGTTGTGATTGTAAGTAGGTCATGAATGACATTTAGAACATAGGATAAGTGTTATATGTGGGAAAACACGATAGTGAACTATGACCATGATTATAGAGGAATTGAAGTGAAATTGTGAAATGAGGAGAATGTGGATGAATGATGATTGTTGCATAGGATATTATGAATGTTTTCATGGATGTTTGGGAGTTGATATGTAATATGAGGAAGGTCATATAAACAAAGGAAATGTTGCCCAATTTTCTCTAGCTTTAGTAAGCACGTTCTTATAATCGTTTAGCTAATGTCAATGCAAATTCTCCTTGAAGGTAGAAACGTGCACAAGGAGAACGAGCAAGCGAGAATAGTTAAACAAAAAAGGTATCTAAGGCTAGTCCTTTCTTTCTAAGGCATGAATCTAAGGCATGATTTTCCTCCTTCTTCAAGAATTTCTACATTCGGAAAACTAAGAGTCTATGTTCATGAATAGCCAAATGAGATAAGAGATACGTTACGAATACGATAATGATGATGATGAGCTTAAGTCTAAAGATTCTAGAGTTCATGATATAATTCTTCTACCAAGCTAATGAGGTTAACTATGATCTATTGACGTTTTCCTTATGTGCACTCACCTTAAAACGTTAGTCCCTCCAAGGTGAGATATAACGATTATGATCACTCCATAACGTAATCGGGGGTTTATGACATCACTATGTCACCCCCGACATAGCTATAGTTGCCTTCAAGTTCTAATGTATGTTTGATGATAAAAGTATAATGATGCTAAGTCATGATATGCCTATAAGATGAATAATAATGATAAGTCTATGATATGTACGATGATATAATTCCACCGCGCTCTAAATGGTTGGACATGTCACCGCGGCGGGCGAATGCTTGGGATTCCACCCGTGCTCAAATGGCCGGACATGTCACCGCTAAGTCACTAAGGCGGGTTGCTTATGATTCCATCGCGCCTAGAAGGCCGGACACGATCACCACTAGTGGGCGGCATATGATGGTTATCCGGACGCGGGTTAACGATGATGATGTATACGCTATGGTAACACATATGATATGCTTATATATGATATATGTATGAAAACGTATCCGCACTTAAAAAGTACGTAGGTTATATCTTCATCCTATGCCTTATGATTTCTCTATTATGTTAATTTCATTCATGCCTTTACATACTCGGGGCACAATGTTCGTACCGACGTCGGTTTTCTTTGGACGCCGTGTTCGCAGCCTGGCCGCAGACAGGGAGGTGATCCGTACCGCAGGAGCTATTAGCTGATTTGAGAGCTCTCCATTGTCCCGGAGGTGTTATTGATTATTCTTTTGTGAATGTGCATATATATATTTTGGGCACGACGGGGTCCTGTCCCGTCTCTATGTCTAGCACTCTAGTAGAGGCTTGTAGATGCGTATGTGTGGGTAGAATGGTCTCACAGTTTCTCATCGTATGTATACATATATATTATTTTGATAGCCGAAGGGCTTATGTATATAAATGTAAATATGTTTGAAATGAAAATAGTTTTTTTATGATTATGAGCAAAAGAAATATGAATGAATGCATGATGTGTATGAATGAGTAATAGAATGAGCGGTGCTCGGTGGTTAGCCCCGGGTACCCGTCCTGGCCCTAGTCGGGTCGTGACATACAAATTCCTGCCAAACAGGGGGAGGTGCATTTTCCTTCCTTGAGGATATCCAACTATTATATCATAGGACCGCTACATCCCGGAGTCTATAAGATGCCAACTCCATAGACTCAGTATCGGAGGCATGGACGATGCTCAACGTTCTTGGCATCTCATCAATAAAACCTTATGGGTCTTCATCCGGCTTGAACCGAAAATTTTTGGGGGATTTAAACTCATAAAGTCAAGGGCTCTAGCACTAGTCGCCCTGTCACCTCGACTCCATACTCGCTGAGCTGAGCGGGAAACTAGCTGTGTCAATAACTAAATAGCTTCGTTTATTTATTGACCCGAAGTACCCGGTAGAGGAACCGGAGGCATAGGAGCCGGAGCTGACGCCCCCTTTTGTTCTTCTAGAATAGGCGGAGTGTGAGAGGTATTGGATGGAGCCACATTATGAGATTCACCTTCTTCTATATTCGTTGGTGCCTCCCTTTCCATCCGCTTTTCTGTCGTAGCCTTGCCCTTCTAGGCAGTTGTGGCTTTTCTCTTTACCGGCATCGCTGAAATCATAGCGCACAATTAGGGAGGAGAAAATCTTGTAACATGGCTCTGTGGCACGATCTAATAAGAAGAAGAATCGTCATTTTTCTAAATGTCCCGTTAACACTTGCTTTATACGCGTGGCGCGCTTTACACCCATAAATAAGACTCTCGCTGGACACGGCTCGCACACACCCTAGGACGGAACCGGCTCGATACCACTTTTGTCACGTCCCGACTAGGGGGCCATGACGGGTACCAGGAGCTGACTACCGAGCACCACTTATTATGCTAGTCATCATACCCAACCTGAACATACACAATCTCAAAGGAAATATACGCATATATATATATATATATATATATAAGCCCTCATGGCTACAAAAATGATATACAAAATATACACCGATATATCCATAAGGCATCAATTACCCACGTATCCATATCTACGAGCCTCTACTAGAGTACTGTGTCATAAGGACTGGACAGGACCCCGTCATACCTAAATATATACACAAAATATATTTACAATAAGTAGCACCTCCGAGTGGGCGGTGCTATAAACCCTCGCTAATAAGATAAGCTCCTACGGATCCGCACCGTCTCCTCGTCTCCCCGCGCGCGCATGAACACAGCATCCAAAAGAAAAGGACGTCAGTACAAAAATTTTACTGAGTATGTAAGGCATGAATAATACCAACATAAAAAAGAAATGATGAAACATAAGGCGAAGATATAACCTGCTTAGCTTTTAATGGAAAACACATGTTATGCATATCAAATATACCATCATCGTTAACCCGCGTCCGGGTAACTATCACACGCCGCCCACTAGTGGTGTCATGTCCGGCCATCTAGGCACGGTGTTATCTTAAGCTGCCCGCCTTAGCGGTGTCATGTCCGGCCATCTAGGCACGGTGTAATCATAAGCCACCCGCCTTCGCAGTGTCATGCCCGGCCATCTAGGCACGGTGTAATCATAAGTCGCCCGCCTTCGCGGTGTTATGCCCGGCCATCTAGGCACGGTGTAATCTCATTATCATGTACTTATCATAAAGCATGCATTAGAAATCAATTAAAGCTACAACTCTATCGGGGTGACGTAAGGTCGAGAACCCCCGATTCCATTATGGAGTAGTCATGATCATCATGTCCCACCTTGAAGGAACTAGCGTTATAAGGTGAGTCTAACAACAAAGAATAACATCAAGAAATCATATAAGGATCATTAGCTTCATAAGACTATTATATCCTAAGCTTTGGAGTCCCTAGACTTAGATTCACTATCATCATTGCCATATCCATAACACATCTCTTATCCTTATCTTATGAGAAGCTCCTAACAATCATAGATTTGTAACTTTTGGAATGAAGGAAAATAATGGGAATCGTAAATAAAGATAGTAATATACGAGTCATGCCTTTTGAAAGAAGGGGGACTAGCCTTACATACCTTTGTATCTCTTCAACTCTATCATCTAATTGTGTGCCTCCCTCAAGTTATGCGATTCTACCTTCATGGTAATTCGTACTAAGATTAGATAATTGAAGACACATACTTAAGTTTAAGCTAGAGCGACTAAGAGCTAACGAAAATTGGGCAATATCCCTATTGTTTCAACCACTTTCTCCAATCAGAACAATTCCCAACCATCAACAACAACACCCACATTATCCTAGTCAATAACCTCCTTAAGCTAAGCATTATTCAATTCTCACAATTCCCCTTCAAGGATATCCATAACCATAATTATAATACAACATCATATTTATTCGTCACATAACATTTCCCTTAACGTCATTAGCATCATCTCATACTAAGAATCATGATTCACATTAACTACTACCCAACATACCATTATTTCCATATTTAAGCTCATATTTCACTTTCTTCCATAATCCAAGTCTTTTAACCACTCAATATTCTCAATAACATGAAATAAACATAAAACTCACCTTTAATCACTTAGGAACAAGCCTTGAGTCAATCTACTCCATTAGAATGAAATCCCCCACTTGAATACCAAAGAGATTCTTACTCTTCACAAACCCTAATAGGTTTTCTAGTACATGAATCTCTTAATCTTTGCTTTTGATCTTGGTTTTTTTTTTTGTATAGATTTGTTGTAGAAACAGAGAGAGGGTTTTTGAAAGTTCTAGAGAGATGTAGGATCTTTTTTTGGGAGAATAATGGAATAAAAATGTGGGATCTTATATTTATAATCAGGGCTAGAAAATTCATATCCACGGGTCGACGAATGTGCACCGTCCGCGACATCCCCGCGAATCGCTACCCGAGATGCCTGATTGCAGTAACCCTCGTTTTCAGTGCCGGGACGACCCACTCGTCGACGTGTCGACGGTCATCTTTAGGCCGTCGATGCCGACCGGTTTCGTAGTTTTTTTTGAGCTGGTCCATTTTGTCTCCTATTCGATTCGTTTCACTTCTAATTCCCTCGTAATTTTAAGAATGCGTATTTATACCCTTTACACATGTTATATCCTATATTTTTAAACATTGGGATATTCTAAAGCTAATCGCGATGAGTTAAGGACAAGACTATTTTGGGATCCGAGGTAGAGGCTTTTAATCTCCGATTTTGTTTAATGCAATGTTTGCTTATAAATTTTACTTGGTATGGAAATATTATTGGATATTAGGGATTAATTAACCATGATTATAATATTATGATTAGTGATTAAGTATGATTAATTAGCCTAATTAGACCACAAAGTGGGCCCCACAACATATGGCCGAACGTGATCGTTCTGAGAATAATGGGACACATGTCAAGGTTGGTGTGTCACCATAATGTGTGGCATATAAAAAGGGAAAGTGATGACTAATGAATCATTTATCATCTTCACAAAACAAAAGAAACTTAAGAGATAGAGAGAGAGACTCTCGGCCATGGCTGGCCGAGAGTGAGGTCCTTGATTTTTGATCAAAAAAATAATTTTTTCTAAGTAATCAACTCTTGAAGGTGTGTAAAAACATGAAGTAGTCATTGGAGTAGCAAGAACAAGTATAAATTCA
>NW_026721018.1:0-9443 GCF_029784015.1 Lycium ferocissimum
ACGACAAAACGAACGGCTTATCTTCCGAAACAATTATACCACGTTGGAGAGGACCCTTGAATTAGTAGGAATACAACAAGAAAATAATTTTTGGGGAAAAAATTTGGAGAGACAAAATTTGGAGACCATGGCCGAATGGCCATGGTGGTTGTTCTCCTCCTTTCTTTCTTTCTTCTTTCTCTCAAATTCTTGAATTTTCTATGGTCACATGACAAATATATTTGTCATGCCCCCCCCCCTAAGTGGGGTCCACTATGGCCGGCCACCTTGGGTGGTTTTTTTTTTTTTTTTTTTTTTTTTTTTTGTGTTCAAAGGCACAAAATTTTCAAGAACAATTAATTTGGAAATTCCAATTTTGCCCTTAGCCTTTTCCAATATTTCCACATCCAAAATTTTCGTCACCAACTTATATCAAGCAAGACTAAAACATAGCATTGTCCTCAACTTACTACAATTATCTCGAAATGTCCAAATATTCAAAATACGGTTTATAACACTTGTGCTTAGCTTATCGCAACCATCTCAAAATATCCGAACGTGCAAAGTGCGGGGTATAACATCCCACTCATGGCTTGAGCCAATCAAATTTGGCCAAGCCATGGGTGGGGCCCACACGACCACTTATGGCTCAATTAGAGAAATAATTAAACTTTAACCCCACTTAATAATCTAATCATGATTAATTAATCCCTAATCTTCATTAATATTTCCATACCAAGTAAAATTTATAAGCAACTTGTGCATTAAAACAAAATCGGAGGTTAAAAGTCTCTACCTCGTATCCCAAAATAGTCTTGTCCTTAACTTGTCGCGATTGACTTAAAATATCCCAATGTACAAAAATACGGGATATAACATCCTTCCCCCCTTTAGAACATTCGTCCTCGAATGTTAAACTAGTCTCACCAGGTTTTACAGGGACTTCGGGGGAGTCTCTTTTATTGTTATAACATATAGCTTTATTTACCAATCAATATAATCAACGAGGAGTTTAGATTATTGTGCAGGCATAGGAAACAAGTGAGGATATTTCTTCTTCATCCTCTTGACTTCCCAAGTCATCTCCTCCACTGCTATTGTTTCGCCACAATACTTTCACGGGAAGCCACGTCTTTAGTACGCAATCTTCTCACTTGACGATCCAGTATAGCTATAGGGTTCTCCTCGTACGATAACTCCTCTGTCACTTGGATATCATCCATGGGGAATATCCTGGAAGGGTCACCAATGCATTTGCGAAGCATAGACACATGAAACAACGGGTGTATTGCTTCCGCATCGGATGGTAGGTCTAATTCATAGTAACCTTCCCTACCTTACGGACGATACGATAAGGCCCGATATATCTCGAGGCCGAGCTTCCCTTTCTTGCGAATCTCATTACACCCTTCATAGGTGACACCTTCAAGAATACCCGGTCGCGTCAACGGAATTCTAAGTGTCGACGTCGATTATCACATATGACTTACGACTCTGAAATTTGCTAATAACATTTCCCGAATAAGTTTTACCTTATCAATGGCTTGCTAAATCATATCTGGGCCAATTAACTTAGTTTCACCGACATCAAACCGGTCAATGGGTGACCTGCACTTTCTGCCATACAGAGCCTCATACGGTGCCATCTGGATGCTAGAATGGTAGCTATTATTATAAGCAAACTCAACAAGTGGCAGATAATCATCCCAGCTACCTCTGAAATCGATAACACAGGCCCGCAACATACCTTCTAGCGTCTGAATAGTACGCTCGGCCTGTCCGTCAGTCTGAGGGTGGAATACTGTGCTAAGACTCACCTGTGTCCCCAATCCTTCCTGGAATGATCTCCAGAAGTTAGCTGTAAACTGAGCACCTCTGTCAGATATAATAGATGTGGGAACTCCGTGAAGTCTTACTATCTCCTTAATATATAACTTTGCATAGTCCTCAGCTGAATAAGTAGTCCTGACCGAGAGAAAATTGGCTGATTTTGTCAGCCTATCCGCAATAACCCGTATAGAGTCATATTTACCGGGGAGTGCGAGGTAAGCTTGTAATGAAGTCCATATTCGGAATCTTTAGCCTCATACATTATTTCTTGACTTCTTTAAAAGACTCTAAGCGTCACTCGCTTTTTAGCTCTTAACTTTCCTGTCACACATTATGTTGCAATCTTTACAAGAATATGCGAAGGTGCTCAAATTAGCTCAAGAAATACCTTAGCGTCGTTTCACTAATCTTTATGCTTTACCTTGCCTTCTCCTCTCTTGTCTTACAATCAATATTGGGATAAATCTTCAGCTCAACCATGGCCATGTCCTATTTGCCCTCAGTAGCAATTCTATCTCGGTAATTTGGCTTAAACCATCCTTACATCTTTACGTAATGTACCCAAAATATAACAAGCGCATTGTTATTACCGAATCCTTATTCTTCATATCAAGTACCCACTTGGTCTCATCCTTACTATACAGTTATTCGTAAGTTGCATAACTATTCTTGTACCACTTGTATAAAGTATATTCAATCTTAGTCATCGTTTTTCCTTCTCCTGGTTCATTCTATATTTTTTTTTTCATATCTCCTTCGTTCTGAATTTCGCTCGTAACTTATCTTGTCATATTCCTTTCTCTTCCTTTACTCACCCTTTGACTTTCTCACTTCCTACTATAGGAGATTCTCTATCCCTTCTCCTTTGCTACTTATAAGTCGCAATATCATCAGCGAGCAACTCTATTGCCGACATCTTAGCTCTCTAATCAGCATAGCCCCGATGTCATATTATTCAAGATCTTTACAAAAATTTCTCAACACTATCTCAAATACCCTCGACTTCGTCCATTTATTGCCGGCTCTCGAGATCTTACTAACTTGTCTCGAAGGATCTCACTTGGAGCTCAAGCATCCATATCAAATATATTGCGGTGTCAATTGTCTCCACTTTACACTTGCCTTTCTCTCACACTTCCCCTTAAGGGTGTACTTATACCATTATCCGTTTATATTTTGCTCTATGTTCCTATTTCCAATCTCAAATTCATCCAATCTCTTTTTCCAATCCACTTGATACTGTACCATATCCATATCTTTCTTTATAATATATATAACCTGATTGTCCACGTACATAGCCTTGACTAAATCACGAAGCGACGAGAACCTTTCCATATATAGTGCAAAATTTCATCTAATAATCTGTACTTGAGTAATGCGACCAATGTAACAACTCGTCCAAGGCCACATTCCATTCATTCCAATCAATAATTAATTAATACTTCTAGTCATCCCAATCTCAATTAGGTAGCACTTATATTCCGACGATAAGTGTCCAAGGTCCTCTTGAAATATTATCTTTATCCCAACCTATGTCATCTGTTTCCTTTGATGAATTTATAATACACCATTTATTCCTCAAGCCCACCGTCTTTGTCCCTTGAGGATTCTACTATTTTCGAGGTGAAGTCATACATACGCAGCACTCCTTTATGCCTTATGCCCTTTTTGTGTGCATCCGACTTCTAACTTACTCAAAATCATATCAAATTCATTTTAATGACCGAATCTTATCACCTTGTCGTCGTACTACACTTTTAAGTTCATAACTATATATTCCCCTTTTCGTTCCATACTCGTACTCAATTAATTACGTCTATATTGGGTGCTTCCATTAGAATTCCCTTATCATTTCTCCCGTCTCTGTCTATCTTTTATCCTACACACTAGGAATCTTATGCTACCTCGTTGCTCATCTTTCTGTAACTGGATCTTTCACAGTCCCATCACTTATAGTATTCGTGTCCTTGGCTACACATGTTATTATTTATTACTACACGGTTATCTCGCTCTCTTCTTATTTTCCCTCTTTCAATTAACTCCTTCTTTTTTGGTGCTCGCTATCATTTCCGTTATATCATAATCTTTATTCCGAACTTTACCTATAGAAGAACTTTATAACTCCTTCTTTATTCGTTCTATAACTCGCTTGTATACTTTAGTCACATAGGTCACGTCATATCCTTTAGTCACCTCCTCACTAGGGTTAACTTATTTTCATAACAATCCTCATTATATTCACATTATATTCTGTTCGTAATCAATCTTATAATATAACACTTCTTAACCTTTTACCCTTTCTGGTCGATCTTATCCTTAATATCTCACAAGCTGTCCTATCAGTACATTCATATCCGTCACAATTCTTTTTCCTCCAGGCCCTTGTTGCCATCATACTATTACTTCGTTTAACTATAAACTCATCATAATTTATCCTTGCTTATCAATTCAGTCGATACCTTAATATAACACCATATCAAGATTTACTAGTCTTTTCTAAATCATCTCTTAGTACCACAAGCCCTTTCCAAATCCTTTTTACCATATCAATATCGACCTCACTAATTACTATTACCATCAATTCAATGAGTTAACTTATTTCTCGAGGTCAGCCGGACTGGCAACTTAGTCAAATCCTATCATTACTATTGGTACAACCTTTCAAGTCATATCGCAAACCTATGTCTCATTCTCTTTTTATTTCTAGGAAAATTTTGGCAGACTTTCCTATGTATTTCTTACCATCTCGAAACCTGCATGCAAGAAATACCAACAGTGCCTCACAGGGCCAACTTATATATATATATATATCATATCATATCACAGCCACACAGGGCTCCCAATATCAACAACAGTACGAAAATGATGAACTTACCTCGTGTGTTCTTGTTCAACTCAAAGCACACCGTTACACTTTCCCGTTTACTTTCTCTTTCGATCTTCAACTTCACATTTCAATCGCACCTCAATACCTTACCCGACATATACCTTTCGTACCGTTACTTACCTGCGTGCTTTGTAACTTCCAATATCGTCAGTCGCCTTCTTCTGTGGATGTCATTCTTCTGTTGAAATCAAAGGTTAGTATAAGAAACCTCATTTCCTATGGCTTGGCTCTATCGCACGATCTTAGACATGAAAGAAAGGTAACATCCTAAATGTCCCGTAGCCTCCCGTTTTATAGATGTGGTGCACAACACACCGATAAACAAGACTCTACTAGACGTCCGTAGACACTCCGAGGATGAAGCTTCGATACCACTTTTGTCACGACCCAACCCCGTAGGCCGCGACTAGTGCCCGAGCTGGACACTCGTATACACACCTGTTAGCTATAATCAGTCCGCAACTAGTATAATAAAGAACTTATATAAAAAGGCAAGACGTCGTCTCAAAACTGTCGCATATATAGACATATCATAACAACTCCGTCTCCCGAGGAGTTACAACTTCAATGTATAACATCGTACATAAGCCGGCAAGGTTATCATAACATGGGAACCCCCAACTATATATGCGCAAGCCGACAAGGTTGCCACTACATACGATCATCCCAAAACATATACATACGCAAGTCGACAAGGCCGCCACTACGAATGGGAACGTCCCAAACCATAAGTCATACGCATTTAACCGAATGGTAAATAACTATATACAATCCACACATATGTCCTACGTACCCTCTAAGAGTAACAACAAGATTATATGACGGGACGGGGGCCCCGCCGTACCCCTGGATAAACACATATATACAACCGTAGAATCTGTACCAAAAATATAGTCTTGGAATAAGGGAGCACTCCAAGATAGGTAAAAAAGATATCCCGTGGCTGGCGGGTCACCAAAGCGAGCGTCTGTACCTGCGGGCATGAAACGCAGCCCCTCGAAGAAAGCGGGGTCACGAGATGCGTACCGAGTATATAAAGCATAAAATACAAGAAACGGGATTATAACCTAATAAGAAGTACGTAAGACGAGTACAATAACCAGGATACCAAAATGCTTGCTTTTGAAACACAAATCATGCATGTCAATATCATATATCATATCCGGCCCATTATAAGGACTCGGTGAACATGGTCGCCACCCCGCTTTGGCGCCATAACACAAGATCCCAGAACACAAAGATAACTCCATATCACTTGCGCATAACTCCGTAACACAGCATAACACCATAACACAGCATAACACCATAACACAGCATAACATCATAACACAGCATAACACCATAACACATATATACCGTACCCGGCCCTCTAGTGAGTGACTCGGTGAAAGTTGTAATAATGGTATGCACGAGCAGAGTAGTGAGTAACCATATATATATAAATCATCATTTGAGACTCAATAGATAAGTAAACTAATCAACGCTCGAGTATTAAAACGATAGTCATGTTAAGTCCTTTCTAAATGTCGCTACGAACTATATTAAGGAAAGTCTCAGGGATCATAGGCATGTATCAATTAATACGAGATAGCTTATGAGAGTTAAGGACATTATTCGTTACAGAATCCTTTAAGAACAGGAACTTTCATGTATCGTTTACTATCCAATCATATAGAAAACTCGAGGGCAGTAGCTCGACTACATTAAGAATTCTAATATCAAGAAGTGAATAAGAATCATAAACATGCTCGGAACTTATGAATAGAGTTACCCCAAAGCTCGTATCGTTTCATACTTACATCTAGGACATGCCAAAAGAAAGAAGGGATAGGCTTTACATACCTTTAGCGTTTACTCGCAACACAACACGTATACGCTGCCCAATAGTGTCTTAACCTATATTAAGACGTCAAGAACTACGGTTAAGTTACGGGGAGATTCAAAACGTACTCTAACATTAGTAACTCCTTTCTAAATAATTTGATGACGTTTCCCTTACATTCAAACCAACCATATACAACCAAGCCAACATCAATGATTATACGTTCAAGTATCAATCCGAAACTATTCAAACAAGACTCGAGAACACTCGGGGCAGCCCGTACAACACTCCAAAACAGCCCAACCAACACGCAATACAACATATAATCTTCCAAGCTCAACAAGAACAACAACAACACATTCTTTTCTTTCAAATTCATGAACTATACCAACAACCACATGTTAACAACATCATCCACATAAATGCAAGAAACTATATTAACATCATATTAACTTCTACAACAGCCCACAAACAATTATAACTCCACTTGAACCATTAAATCCTTCATTCTCATCATAAAATCCATGACAACAACAACCAAAATACCAAGTAAAATTAGTTCATCATCCTACACAAACAGCCCCTACACGGCCTTAACACCAACATACATAATTCCATGAATCTCATCTATAACTACACATTACAACACGCTCAAACCATCCTCAATACATGTAAAAGAAGATTAAACCTTACCTTTAACACTTGACTTCTCAACTTGGCTAGAATTTGTGCCTTGAATTAATACTTGTTCTTGCTACCTAGGATCAATTCCACGTTGTTATACACCTTCCAAAGGGTTGAAATACTTGAAGAAAATCAAATTTGATCAACATTTCTCAAGCATCAAGCTCGGCCAGCCATGGCCGAGAGCTTCTCTCTCCCTCTCTTAGTTTTCTTAGGTTTGTGAAGATGATGAAATGGTTTCCTTGTCATCAATTTACTATTTATATGACTCATACAAGGTGGACACATGTCCCACTCATGGCTTGAGCCAATCAAATTTGGCCAAGCCATGGGTGGGGCCCACACGGCCACTTATGGCTTAATTGGAGAAATAATTAAACTTTAAACCAATTAATAATCTAATCATGATTAATTAATCCCTAATCTTCATTAATATTTTCATACCAAGTAAAATTTATAAGCAACTTGTGCATTAAAACAAAATCGGAGGTTAAAAGTCTCTACCTCGTATCCCAAAATAGTCTTGTCCTTAACTTGTCGCGATTGACTTAAAATATCCCAATGTACAAAAATACAGGATATAACAGCTCTACTTCGAGAGGTATCTGATTAGAGCTCTACTTTGAGAGGTATCTGACCAGAGGTCCCGTGTGCAGGACCCGACTAGGCGGCTGATAGGTATATTAGCACCCTATTTGTATCATGAGTGTTATATATGTGCACAAGTTAGTTTGATTATATATAGTATGGTATATGAAAAAAATTAAAGGAATTGGTTCCGAAAAGGGGGATTAAGGTCTGTATGACGAGAACTTTGATGTCGGGTATTAAGCGAATAAGGATTGGGCCTTAGTAGCTAGTTACTCTATTTCACCCTCATCTTAGCGACATATGATCAGAGAATTTGCCCATAGTTCTAATCAAACCCCAAGTTAACAGACAAATGGGAAAAAGGTCTTAGCTACCGACACAAAGGACATGTAGTATTCATCTTGTGCCGAGAAATCAAAGAAACGAATCGCTACTGAGACAAGTAAGGCGGGCGGTGGGAAGATACGACACGAAACTCCTCAGACAACATGTAAATCAAATGGAAAGTCAGGACGACCTGAGTAGGCAAAGACGAATGAATACAACTAGAAGCTAGGACAGAGAGAGTATATTGAGTAAAAATAGGAGAGACCGTGAGACAAAAGAGCTAATAGATAAGCCGAATAAGCATCAAGGATTAATGATCATAAAAGAAAGTATAGAGAGGTAAAAGCGAAAAGGACCGAAATGCATTAAGGACAAGAAATCCCGAATAATGAAGGGTTGAGTAGGTAGGAAAGCGTAATCGTAATAAGGAAGCATATGCAGGAATGCATTCATCTTAGTAAACGCCCAAGTAATGTATATGAGTGAAGTGCAAGGATACGAGGATCTTAACCACCTTAGACCCGCCTCAGAGAATTCTGGGAATTGACCAACATGAAGAGGGACGGAGTTCCACAATCTAGAGAAAAAAGCGAAGTGTATGGAAGACTAGGCGGAAACAAGATAGTGGACGCTGATAGCTGGGTAACGGAACACTCTAAAACCCAGAGCAGGAGAGTAAGACAGCGGAGAAGGGATTGAGTTGAGAGAGTTGACGTCAGAAGGCAAAGTAAAAGGACTTCCGGGTCAACCGCGCTCTGAGTACGCGCCATCCTTCCAACAAGCCTCTTGGAAATAGCGGGACAAGACTAGGATTATCGCGAAGGGAATGAAGCATGGATCAGCAACAAGGTAAGACGCTTTAATCTGAGGAGCATTCAATCATAGATCTGACTATAACAGGTGTATTAGAGACCGCCAACTCAAGAATTAAGGTCACAATGAGGAGAAAGCTAAAAAGGACACACCAGGAAAACACGATGGAAATTCTACAGACAAGACCCTAATTTTGTCAGGGGGAAAACTATGGACAAAGGTATTAAAGGTCGAAGTTAATCAAGAGAACCGCTCAAGCTATTCCAAACATAAGGTGTTATACGACGTTGGTAGAAGAGAGGCAAAGTGTAAGGAAGCATTCCATGATATTCTTGGAAAATATTGTTTAATGACTAATATTACGGGTAGCAATACAAATGGGAGCGTGACTCAATACTTATTGGTTTTTTCTATAGAATCTTTTGAAGCCACTCAACATATTTCAACCGCGGTAAGGGATACGAAGATTGTCAAGGGCAAGTAAGTAACACGCGAATGGAATCTAGTTTA
>NW_026721019.1:0-9343 GCF_029784015.1 Lycium ferocissimum
TTTGATCTATTTTTTGATGTACATATTCTTTGAGGAGGTTATATTTGCAAGGCACCAGCTAGTTGCTGCAAATCCTATACCTTATCTTGTTGAACACCAGGTGCAGGATAATTATGCATGGTCGTTGAGTCATTATATATTGCATCCGTGGTGTGATCACCAGCATAAGTTTCAAATTCAGTAGTTATGTAACCTCTACATGTAGATACAGATCTTCGAAGAGTGGGATTGTTCCCAAGAGGAAACTATAATTCTAGGCCATATAGTGTTCCACCATTATCAACAAACACAGGCTACTGATTGTCAGTTTTAGAAAAAGGAAAAATTGATTCTTTAAACAGTACATCTCCACTTACAAAGAATACTTTATCAGTTATATCATATAGTACATACCCTTTCTGTATCTCTAAAGTTTATCAGTTCCTAACAGAATTTTAGCAAAACATAGACAACCAATCACCCTTAGATGTGATAGTAATGGTTTTATTTTATGCAACCTTTCATAGGGAGTTTGATAGTCAATCACAAAACTAGGCATCCTGCTAATGAGATAAACAGTAGCTAAGATACACTGTCTCCAGAGTTTGATAGGAATATTTGCTTGGAATCTGAGTGCCTAGTTACTTCTAAAATTTGGCCATGCTTTGTTTTTGCTACATCATTTCTTGTGGTGTATAAGGACATGTTCTTTGATGTAGTATACCTAAACTCTTGAATAAATAGTCACACACAGAGTTCACAAATTTTGTACCATTATCTGATCTAAGTACTTTCACTGATTTGTTGAAGTGAGTAGTAATGAATCCAATGAATTGCTGTAAAGAAATGCACTCATCAAATTTTTGTGTCAATAAAAAGATCCATGTAAACTATAGTAAGAAAGTACTTATTGCCATAAAAAATTGTTGTCTTGTAAGGACCCCATAGGTCCACATGAATCAAATCAAATGAAGACACACTCTTAACACGACTGCTAGGAAAGGTTAGTCCGATCTGCTTGGCATAATGACGTACTACACATTTGTCTATAGAACTAACAACAGTTTCCATACTAACATACATTAACTTCTTCAATACTGTAGCTGATACATGACCAAATCTCTTGTGCCATAATCTAACATCTTCACAGTAATTGATATCTTCTTTATTGACCTCTCCCTTTGTTGTAATAGAAACTTCTCCATCCTTGTTTATGAGCTTGTTTAGTAGTAGATGCAATCCTCCCTTTTCCTTACTAATCTCCTTGATCTTGCCAGTGTAAAGTTCCTGGAAAACACAAAAAACAAGGAAGAATGATACTGAACAGCCCAGCTCTCTAGTTATCTTGCTTACAGACATCAATTTGTAATTAAACTAAGGAATATCGAAGACATTTGTTATCACATTTCTAGTAGAGATAGAGCTTGAACCAATGTGTGTAATATGAGAAATATCCCCATTAGGAAATGTGACTTGTTCAGGTCTGATTTGTTTAACTATAGAGTACTTTAGAAGCATTTCTATATTTGACACCATATGGTTAAATGCCCCAGCGTCAATTAACAAACTTCACTATTTCTAGCAATGCTTTACCTACTGCATTTGCATTTGCATTAGTTGTACTTTCAGAGTTTGTAGCAATTGAAGTTGCTCCTTAATTCAACATACTTAATATTTGATCATACTGCTCCTTTGAAAATGTGCAGACCTTCGATTGAACAATATAGCCTTCAACTGTGTTCTATTTGGACCCATGAGACTGTTGGTTACCATATATAGGTACATTTGTATTATTCCATAGCTGCAATTAGCTTGACTTTGTTGATTAATCACGTAAAAAAGAACTGGATTCAGATACATTGCAAGCAGAACCAGAACTTGAACCAGAACAATTTTGAAAACTTTTTTTTGGACATAAAGTCAGGTGGATAGCCTACCAACTTGCAGCAAGTGTCCTTGGTATTCCCTTTACACTTACAAAATTCACATATCAGATTAGTGAAATTCCTTTTGAATTTTAATTACCACCAACATATTTTGAGTACATAGAACTTTGATCAACACTGTTACTTAGACTGTTTCCAAAACTATTTCCAAGATTGTTAAGATTGTTTCCTGAGATTCTTGAATTCATTCCCATTACTGAATTCATCCCCATTACTGAATTCATCCCCATACCTCCAAAATTCCCGGGTACTGCCTTTTGACTCTCATCTCCAATAATCTTTGCATAATCCTGATTGATATTAGGTAGTGGATCTATTAGCAAGATTTGGCTTCTTGGTTGCATATATGAATCATTGAGACCCATTAATAACTGAAACAACTTCTGTCTTTGCAAGAACATTACAAAACCCTTAGACTTTTCACAAGTACAAGCTGGAGCTGGCAACAATGCTTCAAATTCAACCCATAATTCTTTTAGTCTAGTGTAAAACACAGAAACTGAAGATGTTCCTTATTGAAGTGTGGCAATTTCTCCATACATATTGAAAGTCCTAGAACCATCAATTCTATCAAATCTTTCATGCAAATCTTCCCACACATTATGTGCACTAGAAGCAAATCTTATACCACCTAGTAAAGATTTAGACACAGAGTTCATCAACTAAGATACGACTATGGCATTGACCCTATCCCAGCGACTCCATAGATCTTCTCTAAATCTTTCCTTCACGCAAGAACCATGAACCATACCCATCTTATTTCTACCTATTAAAGCAAGTTTTATATATTGACTCCAAATCATATAATTCTCAGGACCAGTCAATTGAAATGATAAGACTAATCCCACTAACATCATTTAGGCTCAGGAAAAGAGAGTGACTATAGTCAATAACTTGCAGATTGTTACTAGAATTCTAAGGAACATTGTTACCATTATTGAAATGTGATGTAATTCTATTGTTGACTTGAGTAGGAATCCCATTCGCACCATTACTGAAGCCCTAACCGACTCTATTCCCAGATGTGTGGTCATCTGATTCAACTCATTGGTTGTATGTTCACCATTCGTCCTAATTTTGACAATCTTGATGGGAAAAATAGATTCTGTGACTCTGATCAGAAAACTTTTGCAGACTTTTGAGTCAAATTGCTCAACTCAGCTAAGAATTTCAGCCAAGAAAGCTTTGATACCATGAAATTAACTGTGCAAAAAGATGAATTCTAGTAAGAAGAAATTGTATGTGAGATATCTCACTTTGTGATTCAACAAATCCGACCAACACAGTGGCTTAAGTGTGTATATATGTACACAATATACAACTGGATATACCAAAACTGTTATAACTAATTTTAACTAACAAAGTTCTGATAATTGCACTAATGCCCTTCAGCTTATACTTTAGTTATTTAACATAAGTCAACCATTTCTACGAGAAGATCAATTATGTGGCAAACTCTTTAGCAAAAATTGGAGTTATAAGAAGAAGCATGAGACTTCTTTTACTGAAGTATTTTTACAAAGACAACTAAAAGCCTCATTAAAAAGTGATCAGGATGGGCTACAAAATTTCAATTTGAAATGCGAAGGGTAATTTTATTTTTGATGTTTAATAGTGTAATTTATATTCTTTTTTTTTTAAAGCTCACAATGACAAAAATATCCTTTCCTATTAGATGCAAAAGTTTCATTCCTAGTTTTGACATAGGGATCATATCATGTACAAGGGTGAGTTATTCATCCTGATCGTATCTAACTTACGCAAGGATATTAAGCTTTTACCTCCATTTTTTTATGTTTTCCCAACTCAATAGAGCGGAGCAGTTTCATTAAAAAGATAGAAATTTACAAAACTAGGTAAGAAATGCCTGCATACCTACATGAATGGAACAAACTTTATCCTTTACAGATAAGTAGAATTTCAATTAAGCTCCCAAAAAAGGTAAGGGACAAAATAGAGAGTCCCAACATTAGAGAGGTCAAGGGACATCAGAAGTGTAAATTCTCGCTACAATTCGATCTAGGGAGAAATTATTCTGAATAAGTCTCCTTCTAAAGGAAAGGAAGCCCATTCTATCCATGTTAAGCTCACTCCTAGCATCTTGAGGTAACTGTTGAGGGTTATCAAACCAACAATCATTTGTACATTGAGTTTCAAAATTAGAATGTCTATCCATAACTTTATTTCCTTCTCTGAAGAAATGGTTGATATGATATTGGTCAAACAGAAGCAGCTTAGCTTTGCCATTGTAACGACCCGCCATGTCAGTATGGGGGTGACTTAGTAAACTAGACCTCCGTTGGGAGTTTTGAGGCCACAGGTGAGTCCGTAGTATGTTTTTATGTATATGTGCATGTTTAGTTTGCGTCTGTAAAGCCTCAGATTGCTGTTACAATTTCTGGGTGAAAGACTAGTGGAAAAACAAAAGCTACTGGTCCATACTGACCGCTGCAGCGGTTGTGGTACCATTGTAGCGAATCCGCTGTGGCGGGTAGGTGGTCGCCGCTGCGGGAGCGGGAAAAGTTAATGAGGTACGCCACGAGACCTTTCCCGCTATAACGAGACCATCGCAGCGAGAAGTCGACCGCTGCAGGCAGAATCAACGTTTTTTATTCTTTATTCCAAACTCATTCCCCACATAACTCTAAAATAGCTTGCAAGAACACTTGTGGCGATTTTCTAAGGCTAGGGCTAATATACTCCTAAGAGGTAAGTCTCAACCCTTTACTTTGTTCATTCCATCATCATCTTAAGTTTCATGATCAGTTAAGGTTCTCTAATGGTGAATGAAAGAACTGAAGCCCTAGAACTTAAGAAACCCTTGAATAATGAATGGGTTGGTGATTTATATGTTGTTTATTCATCTAAGGTCATAGGTTATCACTTCCTACAGTGGGAATTCAAGTTCTAAGGGATGAGAATGATTTATTGAGACTTAGGGTTTCATAAAGATGGTAACTTTTTCATAACTAATGCTTGTAAAAGGGTTTAATTGATTAGAAACCCATGAATTAGAATAGTATGATCATTAGGAGAGAGGTAATGATGAGTTCACCATAAGTAATAGTTCAACTAACTGGAAAGAGTAGAAATAAGTGGGTTTCCCTTTTCAAGTTGTTGTATTATTTGAGTGGACAATTCAAATATTCATATACGCTATATTTCTAGACTTTGAATGTGTCGAGGCGATGCAGAAAGGAAAGGCTCACATGGAATAGCTTGCATTGTTCCAGTTCTGCATTGAGGTAGTTTACGGTCTACTTGAGTTTGTTACACCTCGTTGTTTTGTATGTTTAGATTCGTTGGAAATTAGTTGTCACACTCTTGGACACCAGAGTTACCTTCAAGGTTATATGAGATTATATTTGCCTATCTTATGCTTATGAGGGTTTAAGTTCATGTCTAGTATGTTATGAAAGGATTGGAGAACAAGCAAACCAAAGAAATTAAGTTTGTCGAAACTTTAGGAAAACTTGACAGAATTCTGGATAGGATTTTTGGTCCAACTTGAGGGAGGTGTATCTCCTAGAATATGAGGAGTTATGGAACATAACCTATGTAAATTGAAGTTCAGAAAGTTTTCTTTCCAATGCAACTGATAGACCGCAAATCTGAAATGTACGGTGGAAGATACGGCTGGTTAGGCAGTTACCACTGATCAGGCGGGTTGTTACGTCATACACTCTACCATCGAGTGACAATCGGATGGGCAGTTACCACTGAGCTACAGTCGGTTATGCAGTAACCACTTATTAGTTGGATAGATAGCACCATGATGAGAAGTAGGTCAAGGCCACAGTATTGTACATGGATGTAGTTAAGCATATGAGAGTATAGAGATATATGCATGCTAGATTCTCATTGGTATGTCAGAAGTGCCATGTCGATTCTTATTCTCATTCTTTATAGTATATGTTTATTATGTTACATTTTCGCCTTACATACTCGGTGCATTATTCATACTGACATCCTTTTATTTGTGGACGCTGGGTTCATGCCCGCTGGTATAGATAGACGAAACGAGAACCCTCTTTGCGAGGTCGCTCCCGTGTGCCAATTTTGATTGGTGAGCTCTACTTCTTCCTGGAGCATTGCCGAGTCGGGGATTATATATGTATTTTTGTGTCATGGGTATGTTGACGGCCCTGTCCTGACTTATATACTTTGCTCATGTTCTTAGAGGCTTTGCAAATAGTTCCTGTGTACAGTCTAGTTATGTCTTGTCAGTTGTGATGTTGGGCTCATATATGTATATATGTATTTGTGTTATGAGTTGTTATTATAGAGACGTAGGTTGACCAAGTGGCCAATCTTTATTTATGCATGATGTCATATCCACAGGTTGGCCTCATTAGCGTTACAATTTGCTTCGCTCGGCCCTAACCAGGTGCCGGGTGTCAATTATACCTAACCAAGGTTGGGGTGTTACAAAGTCGTATCAAAGCAGGTCTATTCTAGGGCTATCTGTAAGCCATTTCTAGCAGAGTCTCGTTTGTGGTGTATAGTGCACCACACTTATAAACAGGAGGCCGCAGAGCATTTTGGAAGATTACCTTACCTTCTCATCTTAGATCGTGCGATAGAATCATGTTATGAGGATTCCTTTTTTTTTTTTTTTCAGACCATATGTTATGATTTCAGTAATGCCCGTGATTAGAAAAGCTTCAGCGGTCCAGAAGGGCAGGTCAGTGACAGGTAGGAGAATGGGTCGGGTACTATCATTGATGTTGAGAAGGGTGAGTCCCAAAATGAGGTACAATCTCAGACCTCTTATACTCCGCCCGCTCCAGAGGAGCATAGAGGAGCTCCAGCACCCCTAATTCCTCCACCTGATGCCTCAGGCCAGGAGATAGGAGAGGCAATTCAGTTGTTGACCCAGTTAGTAGTCGCTCAGGCCTAGAGGCAGGGTACGGGTTATGGTGACAGGGCCGTTAGTGCCAGGGTTTGAGATTTTATTAATTCAGACCCTCCAGAATTTTTTGGATCGAAACTAGAGGAGGACCCGCAAAATTTTATAGGTGGGATATTGATGACATTATGGGTGATGCATGCTTCAGACACCAAGTCAGTAGAGTTGGCTTCCTATAGATTGGGGGATGTTGTTGTTCACTAGTATAAGACTTGGGTGTCATCTAGAGGGATTAATGCATCCCCACCCATGTGGCAGGAGTTTATAGATGCCTTTCTTCGACATTATTTTCCACTAAAGATTCATCGGGTGAGAGTAGACAGATTTTTGACTCTTGGGCAAGGAAACAGAAGTGTACGGGAGTATAGTCTCCAGTTTGACTCTTTGGCTAAGTATGCTCCCATGATTGTAGAAGATATGGAAGACAGAGTGCATCGGTTTGTGATGGGACTCGAGCCGCATTTTATTAATGAGTGTTCCACCGCTGCTTTACTTGATGGTATGGACATCTCTCGTATCCAAGCATATGCTCAGAATTTAGAAGATCGAAAGAGACAACAGTCTGAGGGCTTAAGTGAGGGTCAGTGTAAGAAGGCTAGGTCTTCCAGTCGGTCAGAGGATTTTAGAGGTGACTTTAGGTCCCCATATTCAGCTGTTAGTACCCCTTCTGTAACACTCCATAAATCCGAGTTAAGTGTGAAATTCTCATGGAGAATCAGACTCCACATGAGAGAATCAGACTCCACTGTTTTTAGTCAATGTAAAATACAACCCCTTTTTTGAAATACGATCCGTATTTCTAGGCATATTTTGCTTGCCGCCGGTTGTGTATATATATAGCGGGTTCAGTTAATTTTATCACTTATTCACTTTCTCATAAACCCTAAGGACGAAAGTCTTTTCTCCAAGTCTCCAAACATTAAGGTAAGAACATCTTTAACATTATTAATCAATCCTATCATTAAACCCATGATTCTTAACATGATTCTTGAATGAAAAACCTAAGGTTTGAAAAGTAATCTTTCTCAAAGTGACTCAAGCTAGGGTTTTGGGTGTTCTTCGTTGTAAAAGTAAATTGTTGAGTTACCTAAGGCTTAACTAAGGTATGGCTCCTTTTTGAAAACCTTATTTTGGATGTATGTCTTCTTTTCAGAAGTTCTTTATTGAATAAAAAGGTGAACTTTTCATACTTCAAAACCCTATTTCATGCTTTCATTGTGGTTGGTGTGCATGAGGGGAAAAACCCACATTAAACCTTGATTGTATTATATTATATACATGTATACGTAATTCTAATCGTTTTCCTCCATAAAAGATGATCAACAATAATGGTTAAGGGTTTGGTAATGGTGTTTTATGATAAAATTAAATGCTAATTGATGATATGACTACCTTGAGATATGATTGTGATTCAGCTTCTATGCTATGAACTTTGTTGTTGTGTTTGGCCTAGCTACTCAAGAGGAAGGGTTGTCACTATGGATCCTAGTGTGGTAATTGCCTAGTCACTCGGGAGGAAGAGTGGCCACAGCCGGGTTCGCTACACAGTACGGTTTATGCCTGCTATTCGGGAGGAAGGATAGCCACCGAGAATTACATATTCTGGTCTGGTGCACTGTGTTTAGGGAACCTCTACGGTCATCCCTTTGATGTGATTGATTCTTGGGCCTGTATTAGCATGTGTGATATTCTTATTCTTTCATAGAACTGTTGTTGATAATCATGATCAATTTGAAAGGCATATTTGAAAGTTGTAACTTGACAAGAGGCTTCGTAAAAGTTTTTGATAATGCTTACTGAGATACACAAGTTGAATGATTGTTTTTACATTGATTTCACATAGTTTTCAGAACTGATTTCTTTAAGTATTATTGTACTCTATTTTCGTATTACCTGTTGTCCCTGAGGCAATCATTGAGTACGAAGTACTCAAGTATACCATAGTTATTTTTTATGGTATGTTAGGTAACGGAAAAGAGCAGGTTCTTGATTCTTCAGGCGCTTAGGAAGGACTTGTTGTTGCTGCTGACTTGGTGAGCCCACATGTTCATTCGTGGGACACCCTTATTATATTTATTCATTATTTTAGCATTTTAGCGGGCTGTGTCCCAATGTGTTAGACAATCATTCTTTATCTTAGAAGCTCCATAGTATACATTCTTATGGGTAGTTGTCGAGTTTTTTAACTCTTGGACATGTAATACGCTTTGATTAAGTTTTATGACATTAAAGACTTCCGCTGATTTAATTCATATATCACGACTTGATTGAATTTGTTTTATAAACTGTTGGAGGTGATATTGAACCTTGCGGGTTCAAATGTTAATAGTGCATCGTTTAGGTTCTTCCGATATTTTTCATGACGTCGGTTGCCGATCATGTCTAGGGTGGGGTTTGGGGCGTGATAAGCTTGGTATCAGAGCCTAGGTTTAAATACATCCTAAGATTATTGTTGGTGTCTGTGGAGCTGTGTCTAGCGGAGTTTTCCTTAGGCAGCCTCGATCACCCG
>NW_026721020.1:0-8687 GCF_029784015.1 Lycium ferocissimum
TTATTTGATTTGGTATGTATTATATTTTGGTATGAAAAAAAGATTTTACGTGTGCAATGAAGGTCTGCGGGTTCGCTCGGCCTTAAACCAAGGTCGAGTGCCCATCACGTCCCTCGGAAACTGGGGCGTGACAATATAGTAGAAATATGGTCCTTATGTCTTCGATACGATTGGATTCAAAATGTTGTATAAACAGTTTTGTTCCTAAAGGATCCTATGTCTAAAAATATCCGTAACTGCACGATTTAACCGGATTGCTTTGATATGCTCGTAAATGATTTCATAACGTATAATGACTTTAATTTTCATAGGCGGGCTCGGATTGATTTGATGCCTGTCCGTGGGCCCCCGAGACTTTTCTATGTTTGATTCTAACGACCTATTTTTGAAAGAACTTAATGTGGCTATCATCCCGACCCCCCGAGGATTGAGTACCTATTTATCTGTCGAGTCTGGACTAATGATTTATATGTATATGTATACGGGGAATATGGGGAAAAAGGGACATATGTTGCGTTATAGACGCGTAATCACCGATCGGTACAGTATCGAAGCCGGTGGTGGGGAAAACCAATAGTGGGGCAAACCGGTGGTGGGGCAAACCCATCTGGTGGGGCAAACCTCAGCAGGCACGCTGAGTCCCAAAGTGGGGGGGGGGGGGGTGAGTGTAAGGCCGCCTTAGGCGAATCCCACATTGGTTTAGGCGAATCCCACATCGGTTAATGTCACCTCATATGATATGTTATGATGTGTTACGGAGATGTACGGAGTTATGAAAACCATATATTTGATTTTTATGCATATGATTTTGATACGTAACTATGATTTCTAAAGTTCTATACGATATGTTCCCGAGTGACATTCGGAAGAAACTTGATTTGGCTAGTGTCTGGTTTGCAAATGATAGTTCGTTTTGATTAATCTATTGAGTCCTTGTGAATGTTTTAAATTGCATATAGTTTCTCATGATTACTGGTTCGTGCATTCCGTTATTACCTCTTTCGCCGAGTCCCGGCCGGTATGTTATCGTGCGCACTATGCTTTATTCCGAAGTATCATGAGTTTCTGAAGTATGATGTGATTCCGAAGTATGATGTGTTACGAAGTATGATGTGATACGGAGTATGATGTGTTCGGAGGTATACAATATTCTTAAGTATGATATGTTGTGGCACCAAAGATGGAGTGGCGACCACGTTCTGTCCGCCGGGTCCCATTACGGACCGTATGTGATATATGATATGATAATATGATGACATGATGATATGATGATTCTATTCACTGAGTCCCTCGCTAGAGGGCTGGGTACGGTATATATGTATATGATGATATGATAGCTATGCATGATGATTATATGACCTCATTAACCGAGTCCCTCACTGGAGGGCCGGGACACGCTGTATATGTATATGTACGAGGTGATTATTTACTTATGTCACCCAGTCCCATTATGGGCCGGATATGATACATGACACTGATATGCATGATTTGTATTTCAGGAGTAAGCATTTTGGCATTCTGACTATTATATTTGTCTTCTGTACCTCTTATGTATGATTTGTATTTCAAATGCAAGCATTTTGGTATTCTGGTTGTTATGCTCACTTTCTGTACTCCTTACTTCGGTTATGACCTCGTTTTTCGTATTTCGTGCTTTGCATACTCGTATATATTCGTAATCGATTTCTCTTCGGGGGCTATTTTTCATGCCGCGCAGGTATATCCAGATGAGTAGAAGATGTCCCAGCTAGATTTGGCGAGCTCCATTTCTTCCCGGAGTGCTGCCGAGTCAGAGTATATGTGTGTTATGGTATCCAAGGTTATGTTAGAGACTTTGCAGACAGAGTCATGTGTATAATATGTCAGTCATGTAAGCGGCTCTATAAGCCGATGTATCAGAATGCCTTATATTACAGATTTCATACGGTAAAGGTTTTATTTGATTTGATAAGCTGAAAGGCATGCTTGTTTTCGGAAAAAATTTCATTATTTACTTATGTCATGTTTTGCGGGCCCATTATGGTTATGAGTATCACGAGATTCAGCGGGTTCGCTCGGCCCTAAGTAAGGGTCGGGTGCCCATCATGCCCTATCGAAAATTAGGGTGTGACAAATGGTATCGAGCATTCGTCTAGGGGTTGTCCGCAAAGTCGTGTCCGAGAGTCCGTTTGCGGTGAAGCGCGCCACATTTATAAACAGGAGGCTACGGGGCATCTAGGGTGGTTACTCTTCTTTCACATCTGAGATCGTGCCATAGAGCCAAGTCATAGAGAATGAGACTTCTGATACTAACTTTTGATTGCAGCAGAAGAATGACATCGACAGAAGAAAGTGATTGATGCCGTTGAAAGTTACAAAGCACACAGGTAAGCAAAGGTATGAAAGATATATGTCGGGTAAGATATTGAAGTACGATTGAAATACAAGTTGAAAATTAAAAGAAAAAGTGAACAAGAAAGTGTAACAGGTGCAGTTTGAGTTGGGCATACGAGGTATGTTTATCATTTTCGTAGGATTATTGATATTGGGAGCCCTGTGTGGATGTGATATGATAAGATATATACAAATATATGTTGGCCCTGTGAGGCACTGTTGGTATTTCCTGCGTGCAAGTTTTGAGATAGTAAGAAATATAAAGGAAGCTCTGCCGAAATTTTCCCAGAAATAAAAAGAGAATGAGATGTGGGTTTGTGATATGACTTGAAAGGTCGTACTAATAGTAATGATAAGATTTGACTAAGCTACGAGTACGGCTGACATCGAGAAAGAAGTAATAGTATAATTAAGACAAGAGTAAGGAGGGAAAAGAATTGTGATGGATATGAATGTGTTGATAAGACAGCTTGTGAGATATTAAGGATAAGATTGATCAGAAAGGGTAAGAAGTTAAGAAGTGTTACGCTATGGGATCGAATACGAACAGGACATAATAAGGATTGTTATGAAAATAAGTAAAGACCTAAGCCAGCAATAAAAGGGGTAAAAGTTAGGATGGTGATTAAGCTAGTGCTGGGAATCATTTGTAAAGGCCGGGAATAATATGACATTGGAAAGTGGATGAAAAAAAAGAGAAGAGAAAGAAAAAAAGAAGAGAAAGTACGACAAGGGAATGGTAACGAGTAACCTACGGAGACATTGCGAAAGGTAGCATTGCGGTGCTGGATTAGAGGTTAAGATGTGGCCGATAGAGTTATTCGTAAGGTAAGAAGGTTGCGTACTAGAGACGTGGCTTTTGTTAAGGCACTGTGGCGAAACGATAATAAAGAGGAGATGAAGGGGAATTATGACTGGTAGGTGGGACAGCATGTTATAGTAATAAAGGAAACCCCCGAGATCCTTATAAGACCTTATGAGATTAATTGAACATTCGAGGATGAATGTTCTAAAGGGGGGAAGGATGTTATATCCCGTATTTTGTACATTGGGATATTCCGAGTTAATTACGGAAAGTTAAGGACAAGGCTATTTTTCGACTTTGTTTTAAGGCATGAGTTGCTTATGGTTTTATTGGGATGGAATATTAAGGAAAATTTGGGGTTAAAAGTGAATTATGAAAAGTTGATTATTTTTCATGGAATAGCCATATATGGCCGTGAGGTGTGGGGCCCTCCCCCCCCCCCCCCCTTGGTTGGCTAAATTTGATTAGCTTAAAACTATGAGGAGTACATGTGTTCATCTTATATTTGTAGGGACTAGAAGTGGAAATAATAGTTCATGAAAGGGCCTAAGTATGTGAATTAGTGTGGGCCATAGGGCCACATGTGTAGATTATATATGGAGATAAAAGATGACAAATTAAGTCATCTTCATCATTTTTCATCTCTTAGAAATTTCAAGAACCTTGGAGAAAAGAAAAAAAAGGCCATTCGGCCATGCCTAAACCGAGAAAGAGCAAGGGAATATTGATCAAGAAAAATTATTTTCTTCTAGATTTTCTACTAATTGGAAGGTCCTCTACAACGTGAAGTAGTTGTTGGAGTAAGAGAATCGTTTGTTGTTGCCATGACCAACTCTAGCCGAGGGAGAAGGTGGATGGAGGAGGTAAGATTTAATCCTTATTTTCATATGTTATGCATGGTTTGTGTATGTTGTGGAGTGTGGAAATGAATGAAATTCGTGAAGGTATGGTGTTGGTGTTGTGGCCGTGTGTATATGTGTGTTGTGTAGAAGTGAAGAACTACTTTTATTTAGTGAAATTTGGTTGTTGTGTTGTGGATTATGTGATGAAGATGAAAGTATTAGATGATGCAAGTCGAACTTGGAACCGTTTGTGAGTTAATGTAGAAGTTAGTATATTGGTAATATAGTTCCTTGCATTTACATGAATGATATTGTAATATGTGGTTGTTGATATAGTTTATGAATTCGGAAGAAAGAAATGTGTTGTTGTTGTTTTCTTGAACTTGGAAGGTTTAATTTGCATTGTGTGTTGGATGGGCTGATTTGGATACTTTGTGGATTGTTGGAAGCATCCTTGAATCTTGTTTCAACGACCTCGGATTAGTACTTGAATGTGCGAGCATTAGTATTGGCTTGATCATATGTAGTTGAATTGAATGTAAGTGAATGTCGTCGCATTATGTGGATAAAGGTTGCTAATGTTAGAATTCGTTTTGAATTAATTATTGATGTTGTTTATATGGTTGTTGGTATTGTTGTTGAAGATTTGGCCGAGTTGAATTCGCGGGATTGTTGAACTTATAGGGGAAATGCTGCCCAAATTTCTGTAGATAAAATGATGGCTTGGAATTGAATTCTTCGATGCTTATGACTAATGTTAGTATCTAACGACGTTGTTGTAGATTTTGAGAAGCCGAGACTTAAGTTCGGAATAGCGTAGGAAGCGAACGAGGTATGTAAAGCTTATCCTTCTTTTCTTTTGGCATGTCCTAGACGCAAGTAAGTTATGATATGTTATGAGCTTTGGGGGTAATTCTATTCGTAAAATCCGAGCATGGTTACGATTCCTATTCATCTCATGATATTGGTATTCTTAATATAGTAGAAATATGGTCCTTATGTCTTTGATACGATTGGATTCAAAATGTTGTATAAACGGTTTTGTTCCTAAAGGATCCTATGTCTTAACATGTCCGTAACTTTCACAGACAGAACCGGATTGCTTTGATATGCTCGTAAATGATTTCATAACGTATAATGACTTTAGTTTTCATAGGCAGGCTCGGATTGGTTTGATGCTTGTCCGTGGGCCCCCAAGACTTTTCTATGTTTGGTTCTAACGACCTATTTTTGAAAGAACTTAATGTGGCTATCATCCCGACCCCCGAGGGTTGAGTACCTATTTATCTGTCGAGTCTGGACTGATGATTTATATGTATATGTATACGGGGAATATGGGGAAAAAGGGACATATGTTGCGCTATAGACGCGTAACCACCGACCGGAAGTATCGGAGTCGGTGGTGGGACAAACCCGATGGTGGGGCAAACCCAGTGGTGGGGCAAACCCAATGGTGGGGCAAACCTGATGAAGCAGCACGCTGAGTCCTAAAGTGGGGGGGGGGGGTGAGTGTAAGGCTGCCTTAGGCGAATCCCACATTGGTTTAGGCGAATCCCACATTGGTTTAGGCGAATCCCACATCGGTTAATGTCACCTCATATGATATGTTATGATGTTATGATGTGTTACAGAGATGTACGGAGTTATGAAAACCATATATTTCAGATTTTTATGCATATGATTTTGATACGTAACTATGATTTCTAAAGTTCTATCTGATATGTTCCCGAGTGACATTCGGAAGAAACTTGATTTGGCTAGTGTCTGGTTTGCAAATGATAGTTCGTTTTGATTACTCTATTGAGTCCTTGTGAATGTTTTAAATTGCATATAGTTTCTCACGATTCTGCTCGTGCATTCTGTTATTACCTCTTTCGCCGAGTCCCGGGCCGATATGTTATCGTGCGCACTATGCTTTATTCCGAAGTATGATGAGTTTCCGAAGTATGATGTGATTCCGAAGTATGATGTGTTATGAAGTATGATGTGATACGGAGTATGATGTGTTCAGAGGTATACAATATTCCGAAGTATGATGTGTTGTGGCGCCAAAGATGGAGTGGCGACCACGTTCTGTCCGCCGGGTCCCATTACGGACCGTATGTGATATATGATATGATAATATGATGATATGATGATATGATGATTCTATTCACCGAGTCCCTCACTAGAGGGCCGGGTACGGTATATATGTATATGATGATATGATGGCTATGCATGATGATTATGTGACCTCATTTATCGAGTCCCTCACTGGAGGGCCGGGACACGTTGTATATGCATATGTACGAGGTGATCATTTACTTATGTCACCCAGTCCCATTATGGGCTGGATATGATACATGACACTGATATGCATGATTTATATTTCAGGAGTAAGCATTTTGGCATTCTGATTATTATATTTGTCTTCTGTACCTCTTATGTATGATTTGTATTTCAAATGCAAGAATTTTGGTATTCTGGTTATTATGCTCACTTTCTGTACTCCTTACTTTGGTTATGACCTCGTTTTCTATATTCCATGCTTTGCATACTCGCATATATGCATCGACCCCCCTTTCTTCGGCCGCGTTTCATGCACTGGGCAGTATATCCGGATGAGTAGAAGATGTCCCGGTGTTCGGATTTGGCGAGCTCTATTTCTTCCCGGAGTGCTCGCCGAGGTCGGAGTATATATGTGTTATGGTATCCTCGGGTTATGTTAGAGACTTTGCGGACGTAGTCATGTGTATAATATGTCGGTAAAATGCGGCTCTATAAGCCGATGTATCAGAATGCCTTATATTACAGATTTCATACGGTACAGGTTTTATTTGATTTGATAAGCTGAAAGGCATGCTTGTTTTCGGAAAAATTTTCATTATGTACTTATGTCATGTTTTGCGGTCCCAGTATGGTAATGAGTATCACGAGAGTCAGCGGGTTCGCTTGGCCCTAAGTAAGGGTCGGGTGCCCATCATGCCCTATCGGAAATTAGGGTGTGACATTTGCCTGTTTCGTACTTGCATCTTTTTGTTCCTGCTTCTTATTACTTCTATCTAGCATATGTTTGATCGGATGAGCACCAATAGGCACTAATACCACCCATCTAACAATTACTAGTTGAAAGAAAAGGATGCAAGATACAGAAAACAAATTCTCCTTCGTTGTATTAGCTGCTTCCTATTTCCCTGGCTGTTGTATACTGCATGTGCATCCTTAATGTATATGATTCCCAAAAAAATGAAAAAACCAGTTAGTATAAAACATCTTTATGCCCTTCTCCTAGAGGATTTGGGCATAAATATTCCAGTCCATCTTTTCGTACTATTCCTTCATTTGCATAATCTTCTTCTCAGATAGGGCAATTGCAATTTATCATTGTTCAACAATCTCCTCCCATTCTCTTCCATCTGCTGAAAAGAGGTAATACCTTGTCTCCCCTGATCTAGAGTGCTATTTGCAAAGTAGTCAGCCAATCTATTCCCTTCCCTTAGAATATGAATCACTATGACCCTCATGTTGCCTATGAGTTCCCAAATTTCCTCTATTTGAGTCACTATCTGCCAAGGTATCTCCTAGGTTTTATGAATCACCTTTTCCATCAAAAGAGAGTCTATCTCTATAATGACCTGCTTTACCTGTGACTCTCTTAAGTATCTTAAAGCCTGTAAGATGGCCATGGCTTCAGCTTGTGTATTAGTACTAAGTGCATCCTCCATTTCATTTACTTGAGCCTGTGAAAGATCTCCTGAGCTATTTCTCACACAAAAACCCCATGAACTTCTTCTTGGATTACCCCTAGAGGCACCATCTGTGTTGCATTTGAGCCATCCCTCCTCAGGGAATTTTCACATTACTTGCTTGATTTTAACCTTAGGAGTATAGGCTTGTAACACTGTTACCAGAACCTTCCATTTATGTGAAGCATACCTAAAATTGCTTCTTCTTACCTTCATGAATTGAACAATAGTATGCATGATCTGGTACATAAGCTTTACATGAGACATCTTTCCTCCATATTCGTCACGACCCGATCTACGGGCCGCGACGAGTACCCGAGGGCCGACCACCGAGCACCCTCATTCTACCGCTTTAACTTTGTCTTTATTCATTTCTCTTGTCGTTTATAATAATAGAAAATGACTTTCATATAGAACATATTTACTTATATAACGTAGGCCCTTTGGGCTATCAAAATAATAATAATATACATGGGCTTCCATTTGCATAATGACTATGGGACCATACTACCCACACATACGTATCTACGAGCATCTACGGAATACTAGATATGTGTGATCGGACAAAGACCCCGCCCGTGCCCAAAATTACATGTACACAAAATGGTGTCTCGCACCACCCTCCTAGGAATAAGGAGGGCTTCGAAACTCCGCCGATGGCTCACGTGAATCGCGCACCGTCTCCGTCTACTCTGCTGTGGGCATGAAATACGTCCAAAGAGAAGGACGTCGTACGAATATTGCACCGAGTATGTAAAGCATGAGCAAAAGAATGATGGAGAAACATAGCATAAGAATATAGGAAATAACATAAGATGGGAGACATCAACATTCTCTTCATAAGTACTTACCCGCTTTCGTAGGAACATTTCACGTGCTATTTCGTGCTCGTATACATACATTCCTATCTTTTACTTACTTACCTTTCATATCTATTCTCTT
>NW_026721021.1:0-9476 GCF_029784015.1 Lycium ferocissimum
AAAAATTTCCAAACGCATAATAACCTTCAATTCAGCCCATACATTTACAACATCAATCTTGAATCATTAAAGCTCATTTCCAACATAGAATTCATTACGATAACCACTTCAAAACACTAAGCGACATTAATGCGTTCTTTGTCATATAACATGACCCATTTTTGGCCAACATACCAACTTGCACATATTGATAATTCTCACTCATTTCTTCACACTACAACAATTAACATACTACATAGAACTTAATTCATCACTTAAACACAACACAACACACACACACCCTGCGCCTATATTCCACCACGCCCTTCACTCTGACATGCCATATTTCATGATTTTCATCCATTTTAACATACTACAACATACATACAACCTTTTATAACACATAAAACATGATCAAATCTTACCTTTCTTCTTTCAACTCCACACTAAGCTAGGGTTTGCGATCTACGCAACGGGTGATTGGATGACCGAGCAACTCCACGCTACTTAGGGACCTCGAATTAGTGGTTTAGCATCAGGAATTATTTTTGGGAAGGCTCAAATTGATCTTCAATTTTTTGTTCTTGGCAGAGAGTCCCCTTTGGCTTGACTTCTTGATATTTTTCTAAGTGTTGGATGATGAAAATGAGTTGGTAGTCATCTTTTGAACTAATGCAAGACTTATACAAGTGTCCTTGTTTAAGTGTTGGACCAATTAAAATTGTCCACAAATTGTGTGGGCCAAATCCCACTACACGGCCAAGACAAGGAAAATGTGCATGATTTCCAACTTCCATTAATTCCAATTTTGGTCCCAATTTTCCTAAGTGTTCCATTAAAAAAAATTCATGAACAACTTATGTCTCAAAAACAAAATCAAAGGTCAAAAGGTCTCGACTTGTATCCCGGAATGGTTTTGTCCCTAACTTATCATAGTTAATCCGGATTATTCCAATGTACAAAAATGCGGGATATAACATGTTGAGCTAAGGAAAGTGTCATGTACCTATCCTAGTCAAGGTTTAGGCCCTTTTTGGGATCTGTAATTGCTTCCATATGAGTTATCTTATCATTTGTGACCTGCTATGGCCATAGTTAACTCATGTTTACACCTAGGATAGTTACCATGCTCCCTGTCTTCTTGTGGACTTGTAGATTATTACCTTGATTACCTTTTATGTGCTAATGGGCCTGTTTGATCTATAATTGTATTGAACTTTGTTTGTTTAAGTTACGAGAATAAGGCTAAGTTTAAGCTACCGGAGTCCTGTCAATGTCTTCTATGAAATTTGTTCATATGCTAAGATAATGCTTGTGCTTAGTTGAAACTTTTATGACCTATGATTGAACATAAATTAGAGTTTGAGAACCTGGGGAACATTTGTAGACCTATGACCTATGTTGCTTGATACTTGGACTTGTTGAGTTAAAATTGACCTAGAAAGCAGCTTTAGACCATTAACTTACTTCTGTGACACCTTGTTTTATACAAGAATGGAATTGAAATGGTTCCTACCACTAGTTTAACTTGTTAACTGCCTAAGTGAACCTTCAAAACCTGTTGAGTGTAACTTGGAAAAATTTGAAAACTGAAAAGGTATACTGAGACCAAACTAGTTTGTCTCACTTTTGCCTGAATCTGCCCTCTGCTAGGCATAATCCTAGGTGATAATTTACCTCTATCTCATTGTCTTGCATTAAAGATTGCTTTAAACTTGGATCCTGTATAACTTGTTTGGTTTGAAATTGCTTGGTTTTCTTTCTATGCTAGTTGAATTATTCTGTGACATTCATGTTTTGAGTCTTGAAAATGTTTGTTATAGGTAGCTTTAGTTGTTTGTTTAGCCTTAATTAGTAGCTAAATGCCTAAGTTTGGGAATTATGGGATTTGCTGGGTAGAATTGAAATCCCCTGTGTGATCTGAGTTGGTATTGGAGGATTTATATGTGTTGGGTATATATAGTGTATATTGAGATGTATAGAGGGTATGCCTTTCATGGTTTTGTCCTCTATCTTAGTAAGTATAGCAGTGGTATACTTGGTATACCGTTGCTTGACACTTAGAAAAATTAGAGAAGAAAATACCTTGGGTTTGTTGTTGGGCCTGTTATCCGCATTTTTGAAACTTGGGCTGCATTTCTTTTGGTCCTTTATGACTCCTTACGTGTTCCTGCACTTAGCCTTTGGGCTCAGTCTTGGGTCTTTCTTTTATGATGATGTTTATAGTTTTTGGTCATTAATAAATATGGGTTTGACCCAAGTCAATGGAATTAATCTTTTGGCTTTGTAATTTTTTTAGCTCGTAGCTATGTTGAGTAATATACTAATATTGTGTATATCCGTTTGTATCCTTGTCCACCCAAACATGTTGGTGAGCCCCCACGGGCCACACTAACGTATCTAGATCGAGTCGACAAATTCGGAGCAAAAATAGAGCATACGTATGAACTTAGGGACCAACTTGCATGATACCTTCGTTTGGGCTAGGTCGGCCCAAAATCCTTACTCTTTACTTTATGCAATTTAAATTCGTATTTGTGCCTTTAAATTCAATATGTTTGAACCCTTATATGATTGTCATACAATTTAGAGTCGCTAAAACTGATTTCTTTTACTAAATTCAAACTCGTATAGAAATAAAAAAAAAAACGGACCGAGAGACTGTTTTGGACTCGGAACGCTGGACTTGGGAAAATTACTGGACTGAATTGACACTATTGAAACTTTGGGGGACTGAACGGCCTGGGACCGTTTTGGACTGTTTTAAAACTTATGGACTGATTTTGGACGTTCGAAACTTGTGTAAATATGCATAAAAATAGTTTAAAATTTGGCTAAATAAAGAATATAATTGATAGATTAAAAATAAATAACATAGTATAATGAATTACGGTATATATAGTATGATAGTATGTTAAAACTATTTTCATAAACTTAAAATAGTTTTTTTTTTCAAAAATCTTTTTGGGTGGACTTATGTGGAGTCTTACCTAGGCTAAGAGCCTTCGGGTATTAGTTTAGGTGTTCAAGTCCGACACCCATGCTCAATTTTGAGCAGAATTATACTTCAACGATTTCTTAAAAAATGAATTTCTTGCATGTAAATGACACCCTTTTAGTGCGGAAATATAGACTTAAGCAATTTTTGTCCAAAACAATTTATAATCATAAGGTAAACTATTAGAACCCGTAGGTAAACCGCAATTGAGCGGATCCTTAATACCGGGGTGCCTAACACCTTCCCCGGGATCGCTTTAACCCTTATCCCGACTTTGGTAGATTAGGTTTCTTTTAAATAATTTTAAATGAACCCTTTTCGAACCGATTTTTCTAATTTTCTAAAAATTAGGTGCGACTCTAAACGTATCCTTTAAAGCACCATTAAGTGGTTGGTCGTGGTTTTTTGACTTTCCCGTACGATTCACAACCGTACTTCCCGGACACCTCCCTCCTTTTATAAGGTATGTGCGAGCCGGTTAAACTTGGAATTCCCAACGCCCGCTATAGATGGAGACTCTGCTGGGGACCATCTAAGGTTCTAACCATAAGGGTTCCAATATTGTTTGCCTTATGTGATATAAATTGTTTATGTGATATAAATTATTTATGTGTTTATATTTTCGCAAAATATAACTGTCATTCATGCATGCATACTCCGCCACTCCTGGCATTTATTTTACATTTTATTCCAAAGGATGACGACGCGGGATGAGCTGCGGTCATACCTTCACTAAAAATACCTTTAATATATTCTTTGGAGGTCTCTATGGTCGAGCAGGTATGCGGTCATCCCACAGCCTTAGAGAACCCACCACCAGCTTGTCCGCTTGGGTAACCTATGTCAATCGTTTGAAAATCACTCTAGAAAAATTAGCGTAAAGCGAAGCCAAATCCTTACTGATATAGTGCATACTGACCATAGACCGGTTTGAGTATCTCATACCTACCTAAATCGAACAGGAAATACACCTTACTGTGTTCGGATGGTGTAAAACTGGAAGGCACTGCATCCCACTATTTGCCATTTGGAAGCATTATTGTGCCAAATGTGAAATGAATCGTTGTTCCTGGGGGCGGGGAACTAATAATGTTTTATCTTGCAGATGTCTCACGATGTGCAGTTTGACATGGTTGTGGGTCTACCACCAGGTTTAGTGATATGGTGGCTGGGTTTGACTAATGATCAGAAGAAAGAAATTAAGAGTTGTGTAGGGCATCTGCCTTTATTAATGAATATGATTGGGGATTCGGGTCTACTAGAGATCATTACCGGGTATTGGGACAACGATAGAATGGTATTCAGATTCGGAGAAATAGAGATGACTCCAACTTTAGAAGAGATTAGAGATGTTCTGGAGAGTGTAGGAAGTGCTAACAGATCCAAAAAGAAACCGGCACAAAACATCCTTTCCCTCACAAACCTACCCCAAAAGAAATCAAAGACATGTTTGCTGTCAACAAAGCCGATTGGGCGCAGGGACCCTCAATAGCCTTTAGAGAGTTATATGGCAGGTATTCATCCAAACAGGGGTACAAGGACTATATCCTTGAGTTTTCATCACTCCAATCCTGGGAAGCCAACCAAACACTAGCATTTATCATTTGCCTGTTAGGGACCATGGTATTTCCACAAAATACCTCCCTAGCTATTGACACCCGGGTTGTCTTTATTGCCCATGTTGTTCTTAGAGGAGTCACAACGAATGGGGTTACCAAATATTTTGACATCACGCCTATTATTCTATCAGACATATACCGAGCTTTGGGAAAATGTCATGACCATTACTACTATTTCCAAGGGTGCAACCTCCTATTCCAATGGTGGATACTTAAACATTTGGATAGGAATGGCTTACCTACTCGCCGAGATCCGGCCCTAAGAGAGGATGATTTGGGAGTCACTGCTATGCCTTGCGGGGTTCAGGATAAAAAAGGATTGGCTCACATCTTTACTAGATTGAGAGAAGAACACATCAGATGGAGGGTCCTTGATTTTCATTCCAAGACTATTTGTATTAGAAGCCATAGGCGTCCATATCTACCACTTATGGGCATCAGGGGAATCAGACCTTACGCACCATTGAGAGTACTCAGACAGTTTGGCATGAGACAGGTCGTTCCAAGTGTTGGTGATATGGGAGAATTTGCACGAGATTATGAGGAAGGTCGTACCCAAGGTATAAAAGATGCTCAGAAAGATTGGAAGAATGTGATAAGAGAAGATGAACTGGACAAGGATCCAAAACACCCAAGTCATGATAAAAATTACTACGAGTGGCTTAGGGCTGAGTTAGCTGACGCTGCCTCTCTAAGACCATATCTGTACAAATTTCCCAAGGATAGGGAAACCGCGAACGCAATCCAAGTTAGGAGAATGAAACGACGAATAGAAGGGAAAGAAATGGATTATCAAGCACAGATAGAATATGATCAGAAGATAATAGAGAGTTTGACAGACGAGGCAGATACTTCATTAAAAAGCTTGGAATGGCTTGACACTTTCTTTAAGAAAGCCATGAATATGGGGTCGCCATTACCAGATGATCAGAGGGGTCAATGGATCGAGACAGCATTGATGGCGGCACATGTAGCCATTCAGACTACCCTTCGGAGGGCCAAGAAGGCGCGGGATAATAGAGAGCAGATTTCTGTCCGTGAAGTGGACTTTTCTTGATTACTGCATTTACTTTAAAAAGCCTAGTAATCCCACTTCAGAAAATATCATTAATGAAAAGCAATGGATTTTATTTCTGGGAACAATATATTTGTTTTACATATGGCACAATTTTGCTTCATACGCTAGTAGCCTCGGATCAACGAAGTATAGGAAAACGAGTTATATACTGCCTAAATGCTTATTTGACATAACTGTTCTATGTGAAAATCATATATATTGTCAAAATTCTTGATTGGTCCACTTTTGTCACGACCCAACCCCGTAGGCCGTGACTGGTGTCCTAACTGGACACCCATACATACCTACCTAACAGATCCGACATACCACAATGCTAATTCTATTTAGTCATACATAAGGTTAACGGCATATAAAACGCATCGCACGAACATACATACGCATACATACATACTTGACCCCGTACATAAGCCGTTAGGGCTATTATATCGTACTAAAGTCGCATATCGCCCGTACCACCCGGACGGTGACAACCCACAACCCACAAACATATCTACGGGCCTCTAACATACGGAATGGGGACCGAAGACGGACAGGGCCCGCCGTACCCAAATGATCATATATACGTAACAAACAGACAACAAAAGATATATACCAAAAGTATCACTCCGGATCAAAGGGAGCTCTCCACAAACAGATCGATAACCCAAACTGGCCGGCGGCATCGTGCGGGCGCGTCCCGTACCTGCGGGCATGTAACACGGCCCCCGCGTGAGGGGGGTCGTACGAAGATGTAAAATTTATGTAAAGCGGAAACAAAATATACATAATTAAAATAACGAGTCGATATATGTAAAATCGTGCACGTAAGTACTGAAACAGAGCGGACGGGGATCGGATTCATAGCGAGAGTCGGACTTACGAGAGCGTACGGACGAGTCGCGCGCAGTCGACTTACGAGTGTAGGAGATGCGCACCGCGCGAGTCGGACTTACCGAGTGAGCGTACGCGACGATAATCTTGTTATGTCGCATTTAGGAATTGCGGGCGTACGGAGGCACAACGCATCGTAAATACGGGAGTGTGCACGTACGGACTCTCGATTTAACCTATCTCAAATGTATGTCGACGTAATCGTAGTCCGAATCGTACGTACAATCGTAAATGCATGCAATCATGCGTGTAGTCATAATCATATACGTACATACATATCGTATATCAAATCCCAATCACATACGTATGTATCCCGCCCTTTAATAAGGGACGCGGTATCGTAACCCCGCCCTCGTAAGACGGGACGCGGTGACGTACGTAATCGGATCAAATGCCATCCCGGCCGCCATCCCCGTAATATCACTTAATCGGATCACACGTATACGTACGTATCCCGCCCGCACATCCGAGGGACGCGGCGAACAATGCGGTGAGGTGCACGAATCACGAGAACTGGCCGGCCCGAGCGTGAAGGAAGCGTTGAGGCGTCCATGAAATCGTACAAATGAGAAACCATATGCATACGTACCGACATACAGACTTAATAAAACTGAAATAGTTCAGAAAACAGATCAAATCGAAGTAGTCAGATTATAGCAGAACAGAGTGTCCGGAATCGTTCCAGATGTCAGACTAATATCGAGATTCAGATAGATGGTCACAATACTCTTTAGTTAGCGGACGGAAACATAATTAAGAGTTCTTGATGAAAAGCGAATTTAAATGGATCAATTTGAACCATATCGGGAGTATCGAGGGCTATTATGGGCCCACTCGGACCCAACCATAGTAAAGTACGTAAATCATGGATACTAAACCTTAGGGAGTCGTCCATAATCATCTTGAAGTGTTTCGACTCCGTTTATGGAAGTTACATACTTATAAATTCGATTCGAGGAAATTGGTTCAATCTTACCGAATGATTTGGCGCTATTTTCAATCTCGGATCGTGAGTCGCAAGTGCAATCAAGGCTCGCTTTCAAGCCTGTTACACTCGTAACATGCCAAAGAAAGATAGGAAGGCTTTACATACCTGGATCGCGCCTTACGCTCCTCAAATCTGCCTCCCGTTTCGTCCAAAACCGCAAATGGTCATCTTTACCAGCTACTATTCATGCAAGCTAACATTTCAATCTTGGGGTTATACTTGGCTACCGAAATTTTAAGACTTCCCCTACACATATGACATCCCGAGATTCAACTCGGCTCAAAACAACCAACAACAACTCAACAACAACATCGACAACATCAACATTTACAACAAAACATAATATAACACTATTAGTCTATTTTCCAATATAATGCCACAATTCATCCAACACTTCCAAATCAATGCAAACTTATATTGTTTTCCCTCCATTTACATTATAAGAATCATAACAACACAAACTCGACATATCAAACAAAACAATTTATCTCCATTTCAACTCTTCCATAGCCACGGCCAACATCTATTTTTTTCTCAATTTAACCAATCTTTAACATACAAGTTCATAACACATCTCCATCTTCCAAATTCATTAACAATGACCATAATCCGCATTTAAACCTTACTTCCATATTCATACAAAAATCATATAAATTCCACATAATTCGCCATAACAACATACAACCATTTTCAATGGCGACTCCATTCGTTAAACCCCTATTTACGTCACAAATATCATAACAACACAACTAACAAGCTAAATAAAGTTCAATTCATTTTCCTCCCACACCATGCATACCCTACCATACTCATATTTCCCAACTTTCACTAATTTATTCAACTTTCATTTCCAATACAATTTTCACCATAACTACAACTAAATTACCCAATAATATTCAACATATTTTTCATGCACAACTATGCACATACACGGCCACATCTATATATATACATATACACGGCTAAGCACATACACACCACCACTCCGTGATTCTCTTCTAGTTTCAATCCTCATAACATGTATACTTATTCCATAACATAAAACATGGAAATCTTACCTTTTTCCAATAAATTCTTCTTGCCACCAAAACCACTTTCTTGCCAAACTAATTGTACCATCTTGAGAGGAACTTGAGCTTAGTAGTAATTCCGAGAGAGATGAATTTTTGAACCAAGGGATTGAGCTCCAAGAATTTTCTTCTTTTTTTTTCTTTCTTTTTCTCCCTAGCCGTGCTCTCTCTCTCTCTTTTTCTTGACTCTTCCTTTGTTTCTCTTGAAGTTTCTTGAACCTTAGCCCCTTTTTATCATTAATCACATGCAAAATTCATTAATTTTTCCATGGGCTTGGCTCATGGCCGGCCACCCTTAAGTATTGGGCCCAATTTCCTTTTCATTTACTTGGCCCAATAAACTAAAATTCTCATTTCAAAAATTCCCTAAACAAATTTCAAGATTCCAATTTTGCCCTTAGGCCTTTTTCGGTATTTTCACATTCAAGCTTCCATAACCGGCACACACATACTAAGAAAAATTCAAACATGGCCTTCTTTCTCATAATTCACAATTATTTCGAATTTTCCGATTATACAAAAAGGCGGGATATAACATCCACATTCCGGCCACTACCCAAAGAAGAACCAAGGAAATAACCATCAAAACAAATTTAGATCCACGTTTAAAAGGTTGATTTGCTAATAGGAAATGGAGTCTCCAGACAACACGAGTGCAACTTCGCCCTATGTCAACCTAGTCAGTGATGATGAGGGCACAGAAACAGCAAGTGAGAAAAATCGACAATGGAACGAAGGAATAGACTTAGCCACTGCCAGGATGAAAGAAGCAGTGCAAACTACTAAGGTGGCCAATGAGAAAATGAAAGAAGCAGAAATCCTCCTAGCTTATGTTGAGGAACTGACAAAACAACACCCGCCAATCGGGTAAAAT
>NW_026721022.1:0-8852 GCF_029784015.1 Lycium ferocissimum
AGTAAAGCTTTTTTTCCCTCTCTTGGCATGCCCGGGTATGTTAGGTAAGACACGCGTTTTGGGGAGACCCTCCCCCCTCGGATCCGAGCTTTATTTTGGCCATTTTTATAGAATTGAATTATTTTTTTTGGTTTTTTGTTGAAAAAATAGCCTAAGCATCGAAAATTTTTCACAAATGGAACCGAATTGTCCTAAAACTCTCGTAAGTGACTTCATAAAGGCTAATGTTCGTCGTTCCGTCCCCCCCCCGCCTGACCCGGGGTGGGCCCCGATCCAGAATTTTTTGTATTGCTCCTTTTGACTTATTTTTAAATAATTAAAGGAAACTTTTGGGGTTTGCCCCGACTCCCAAAAGGGCAGTTGTTGAACTACTTTATTATGTTCTATGTATCTTTTGTGTAACAACGTTACTAATAAATTATTGTTGTTTTTAAAATGGCGGAAACGCTTTTGTGGTTATAAGTTTTTTTAAAGAACTACTTTGCAAAAACATAAAATTGATTTTTTTTTTAAACTTTCTAAAACCACCCCAAAAGTGCGACTTTACTATTTTTTTCATTTCTCTTATGTTTACGTTATCATTACTAATATGCCGGCCGTGTTTTTTGTGCGAGGGCTGCCAAAAAGGGGTGATTATTTTTTGGAAAGCGGTTCCCAAAGGGGCCTTTTTTATCCCGGGAAAGCGGCATGCCAAAGGGGCCATCTTTCCCCTCGGGGGCCCGGCCCCGAAGGGCCTTTTGTTGATATAGGGCGGAGCGGCCCGCCGAAGGGGCCATTTTTGTCGAGCGGGCGGCTCCAAAGGGGGCTATCATTATTATAAACGGCATGCCCGGGGCCATCTTCCTACCCCGGGGCGGCGCGGGGCCATTGTTGATAGGGGGGGGGGAAACCCGGCTGGAAGGGCCTTTTTGTTCAGGGAAGCGGTGCCGGAAGGGGGCTATCTTATTTTGGGAAGCGGGGGTGTGATGTTTGCATTACTCCTTTAGAAAGGTGTTCTAGATTACATTACTTACTGGGAATGTTAGTTGGATTTCGATTATTTTTAAGGGTTGTTTTGGGACTTTGTGTATTTATTTATGTTTTTTTTTAGCGAGGCTAGATATTGGGGTTTATTATGATTTCATTTTTGTCTTTTTGCTTTTCATACTCGGTAATTCCTACGCCCCCTTTCTTCGGGGGGCGTTCTCGCGCGGGCCGGATGTAGGGGAGCTTGGAAGATGTTCGGTTGCGACTCTTTTCCGGGGTTTTGGGGTCGGAGCATATGTGTGATGTGGTATCGGAGTTATGATAGGAGACTTTGGGGAAGGGTTGTCGCGTGTTAAGACGTCGGTTGAAAGCGACTATGTAAGCGGTGTGTTAGTAGGCATTATGTTACGAATTTTTTTTTGGCGGCTATGTGAGCCGATGCGTCGATGCCTTACGTTTGATTTGGCTGACTACGGATTGTATTTGATTTGGCTTGAAAAAGATTAAAAGCATGTTTGACTTCCGAAAAATTTTCATTGTGTACTTATGTTATGTTCGTGGCGGTATGATTGTGAGTGTTGCGAGAGTCGGCGGGTTCGCTCGGCCCCTAGGTAAGGGTCGGGTGCCCTCACCCTGTCGGAAGTAGGGTGTGACAAATTGGTATCAAAAAGAGTCTGTCCTAGGGTTGTCGCAAAGTCGTGCCCGGTAGAGTCTTGTTTATGGTGTGTTGCGCGCCCATTTATAAACGAGGCTACGGGGGCATCTTTGGTTACTTTTCTTTCACATCGAAATCGTGCCATAAGCCAAGTCATAGGAGATGGGACCCCTACTCGACTTGTGATTGTGGCGAAGAATGACACGATGAAGAAAGTGATTGATGGTGTTGGAAGTCCAAGTACGCGGGTAAGTAAAGGTATGAAAGATATATGTTGGGAAAAATATTGAACGGATTGAAGTACAAGTGGAAGACAAAAGGGGGAAAGTAAACAAAAAAGTATAACATATGCAATTGTGTTGGGCTACGAGGTATGTTTATTATTTGTGTCTTTTTGTTGATGATATTGGGATCCTGCGTGTACGTGATATGATATGATATGTATGTATGTATGTTGGTCTGTGAGGCATTGTTGGCATTTCCTGCGTGCAGGTTTGAGATAATAAGGAATATAGAGAAGACTCTGCCGAAATTTTTCCAGAAAAAAAGGAATGAGATATGGATTTGTAATACGACTTGAAAGGTCGTGCCGATGGTAATAGGAGATTAAGACAAGAGTATAGAGGAAAATGAAGTGTGACGGAATGAGTGTGTTGACAAGACGACTTGTGAGATATTAAGGGTAAAGTTGATCGAAAGGGTAAAATTTTAAAGAAGTGTTACATTATGAGACCAAAACGAATGGGACAATGTGAATGTAATGAAGATTGTTGTGAAAAAAAGTAAAGTTCGGTGAGAAAGTGGCCACGGTATGATGTGATTTATGTAGTTAGAATATAAAGGCAAGTGTGAAAAGGAAAAACAAGCTATGGAACGAATGAGGACGGGTTTGAGTTAAAGTTTAAAGCGACGACCCGGGATAATGTGCCTAGAATGTTAAAGTTGAGTAAAGGGACAAAAGAAAGGAAAGTTTAAATCCCGGGATCCTTAAGACCTTATGAGACTAGTCGAACATTCGAGGACGAATGTTCTAAAGGAAAGGATGTTATACCCGTATTTTGTACGTTGGAATATTTTAAGTTGGTCGTGACAAGTTATGGACAAGGCTAATTTTTTTCCGACCTTGTTTAAATACATAGTGTTCGAGTTTGTTGGATGGAATTATTAAGGAAAATTTGGGACCAAAAATGAAATATGGAAAGTTGGCCATTATATGAAAATCTCCATAAGTGGCCGGCCACAGTGATGGGCCATGGCCACATGGGAGCTCATTACATGTTATTGGGAACAGGATCATTTTCATCATTCTTCATCTCCTAGAAAAATCAAGAAACATGGAGAAAAAAAAGAGTTGAAGGCTACGGCCAAGGAGACAAGAAATGGAAGACCAAAATCTTCATCCCAAAAATATTTCTTTGATGCAAATCCCCAATTGGAAGCCCTAAAATCTTTAGAGTGTTGTTGGAGCGAATAAACCATCGTTTCGTTAATCGCGAACCTTAGCCAAGTTGTGAAGTTGTGAAGAAAGGTAAGTTCTAATCTTGTTTTATGAGTTATGGAAGGTTTATGTGTATTGTAGTATGTTAATATGGATGGAATTCATGAGATATGGCATGTTGAGGTGAGTCGTGTGCATGGTGTGTTGGCCGTGTGTATGTGTGTTGTGTGTCCAAATGATGGATTAAATTCTATGTAGCATGTTTGGTTATTATAGTGGGTTGGAATGAATGAAAATCATGAAGTGTGTATGTTGGTGTGTTGGCCGAATATGGCCCCCTTTGTGTGGATTGAGAATGAACGAATTGTCGCTAGTATTTTTGTTGTCGTCGTCATGGTTTATGAAGAAGGAATGCAAGTTTAATGACTCAAAATAATGTTATGTTGGTTATGGGATGATTTGGTAGTTTATGCGAATTTTATGTAATTTTTATACTTATGAGAATTGCCTTGTTAATGTGCGGATTAATGGTGTAAATTATGAATTTGGAAGAGAAGAATGTGTTTGGTGTTGTTCTCGGGTTTGGAGACAATTTCGGGTGAGTTGGGATATGTTTTTGGTTGTTTGAAAAATTGTGTGAATTGTGTAAAGCGTTCTTGAATATTGTCCATATGGTTTTGGATTAGTAATCGAACGTATAAACGTTGATATTGGTTTGAATGTAAGTGATGGAAGTAAGTATGTCGAATATTATGAATGTTGTGAAGTTATGTAAAAAGAGCTACTAATGTTAGAAATGCATTTTGAATTGATTGTTGATGTTGTTGGACAATTGTTGGATTGTTGTTGATAATGTGGTCGAGTTTCATTCTCGGGTTTATTGTGGTTAAATTGGCGAGTTAGATTCTCGGGGATGGTATACTTACGGAGATCTTGTCGAAATTTCTATAGGCAAGCATTACTTCCAACTTTGCATTCTTAAGGCTTATAAATGACATTTGGTACTTATGACCAATTTGATTTTGGAGGAAACGGGGTTTGAGTTTGGACAAGCGTAAAAAACGAATAAGGTATGTAAAGCTTCTTTTTTTCCCTCTCTTGGCATGTCCTAGGTATGTTAGGCTAAGACACGCGCTTTGGGGGACCCCTCTCCTCGGAATCCGAGCTTTATTTTTGCCCATTTCCATTCAAAATAATTGAATTATGTTTTTTGGTTTTGTTGAAAAAATAGCCTAAGCATCTATAATTTTCACAAATGGAACCGAATTGTCCTAAAACTCTCGTAAGTGACTTCATAAAGGCTAATGTTCGTCGTTCACGTCCGCCAGACCGATCGGGGTGGGCCCATCCCGAGACTTTTGTATTGCTCCTTTGACTTATTTTGGTACAATAATTAAAGGAAACTTTTGGGTTGTCCGACTACCAAAGGACGATTGTTGAACTACTTTATTATGTTCTATAGTATACTTCTTGTGTAACAACGTTACTAATATAATTATTGCTTCGATATTCCAAAAATGGCTTCGGAAACGCGTTTGTGGTTCACTAATGTTTTTTAAAAAGAACTAGCTTTGTACAAAGAAACATAAAATTGATCTTTTTTAAACTTTCTAAAACCACTCGAAAGGGGTGCGAGCTTACTATTTTATTTCATTTACTACTTATGTTTACGTTATCATTACTAATATGCCCGAAGGGCCTGATTATTATTGTGCGGGCGGTAATGCCAAAGGGACGGTGATTATTATTATGCGGCTAATGCCGAAGAGCCATTATTATTATTATGCGGAAGGGGCATCCCCGGGGGCCTCATTCCTACGCGGGCGACGAAGGGCCTTGTGATATAGGGGGGGCCCGGGCCCCGGGAAGGGCCATTATTGATATCGGCCCGGAGCGGGGCGTGCCGAAGGCTATCATATTATGCGGAAGCGGAATGCCAAAGGGGCCATCATTCCTACGCCGGAGCGGCCCGAAGGGCCATTGGATATGGGGCCCGGGACCCGGGGCCCCGAGGGGCCTTATTATTATCGGCGGAAGCGGCGCCGAAGGGGCTTCATTATTTTCCCGGAAGCGGCGCGTGTGATGTATTGCATTACTCCTTTAGAAGAGGTGTTCTAGATTACATTACTTACTCTGGAATCGTTAGTTGGATTGCGATTATTTACTTAAGACTTGTTTTGGGACTTTGTGTATGTATTTATGTTTTCTTTTAGCGAAGAATTTCGAGATATTGGTTGATTATGATTTCGTTTCGTACTTTACGCTTTGCATACTCGGGACATATTCGTCGACCCCCTTTCTTCGAAATTGCGTTCATGCGCGCGGTACCCACGGATAAATAGGTGATGCTATCGAGAAGATGTTCCGGTGGTTGGCGAGGGTCCTTTTTCCGGAGTGTCGAGTCGGAGCATATGTGTCATGTGGTATCGGAGTTATGATAGAGACTTGCGGACGGGGTCGCGTGTATAAGACGTCGGTTTGTAAACGGCTATGTAGCGGTGTGTTAGTAGGCATTATGTTACGATTTGTTTTGCAAGCGGCTATGTGAGCCGATCATCGGTATGCCTTACGTTTCGGATTTGGCATGACTACGGATTGTATTTGATTTGGCTTGAAAAAGATTAAAACATGTTTGACTTAAAAATTTTCATTTTTCGATTTTTAATTGGGGGGTATGATTGTGAGTGTTGCGGGGTCGGGGGTTCGCTGGGCCCCCTAGGTGGGGTCGGGGGGTCACCCTGTCAAAATTGGGGTGTGAAAAATTGGTTCAAGCGGGTTCCGGGGTTGTACGCAAAGTCGTGTCCGTGGCTTGTTTATGGTGTGTTGCGCGCCACTTTATAAACGGGGGCTACGGGGATCTTGGTTACCTTTTTTTCCATACGAAATCGTGCCATAGAGCCAAATCATGGGGGATGGGACTCCCTCGACTTGTGATTGCGGTGAAGAATAAACGGAAGAAGAAAGTGATTGATGGTGTTAGAAGTCCAAATCGGGTAAGTAAAGTATGAAAGTATATGTTGGGAAAAATATTGAACGGGGCGATTAAGTACAAGTGGAAGACAAAGGGGGGAAAGTAAAAAAAAAAAGTATAACTTTGCAATTCGTGTTGGGCATCGAGGTATGATTTTTTTTCGTTTTAATTGGGATCCTGGTTTTTCGATATGATATGATATGTATGTTTTTGTTTTTTTGGGGCATTGTTGGCATTTCTGCAAAAGGGTTTTTGAGATAGTGAAATATGAAAAAACGCGAAATTTTCTAAAAAAAAGGGAATGAGATATGGTTGTAATACGACTTAAAAGGGTCGTGCGATTAATAGCGAGATTAAGACAAAGTATGAGGAAAATGAAGTGTGACGGATATGAGTGTGTTAAAGACGACTTGTGAGATATTAAGGGTAAAGTTGATCGAAAGGGTAAAATTTTAAGAAGTTTTACATTATGAGACCGAACAAAATGGGACAATGTGAATGTAATGAAGATTTTGTGAAAATAAGTAAAGTTGGTGAAAAGTGGCCACGTATGATGTGATTTATGTAGTTAGAATATAAAGGCAAGTGTGAAAAGGAAAAACAAGCATGGAACGAATGAGGACGGGTTTGATTAAAGATTAAGGACGACCCGGGATAATGTGCCTAGAATGTTACAAGTTGAGTAAAGGGGACAACAAGAAAGGAAAGTTTAAACCCCGGGATCCTTATAAGACCCGGGGACTAGTCGAACATTCGGGACGAATGTTCAAAGGGGTAAAGGATGCTATCCCCCGTATTTTGTACGTTGGAATATTTTAAGTTGGTCGCGACAAGTTTGGACAAGGCAAATTTTTTTTTCCGACCTTGTTTAAATACATAAGTGTTCATGAGTTTGTTGGATGGAATTATTAAGGAAAATTTGGGCCCCAAAAATGAAATATGGAAAGTTGGCCATTATATGAAAATCTCCTAAGTCCCCAAACGTATTGGGAGGGCCCAATGGGGCTCATTACATGTTTTTAAAAGGATGACAAGGGATCATTTTCATCATTCTTCATCCCCTAGAAAAATCAAGAAACATGGAGGAAAAAAAGAGTTGAAGGCATACGGCCGGAGACAAGAAATGGAAGCCCAAAAAATCTTATCCCAAAAATATTTCTTTGATGCAAATCCTAATTGGAACCCCCTAAAACGTGGGGGATTTTTGGAGCGAATAAACCATCCGTTTCGTTAATGCGAACCTTACCCAAGTTGAAGTTGTGAAGAAAGGTAAGTTCTAATCTTTTTTTATGAGTTATGGAAGGTTTATGTGTATTGTAGTATGTTAATATGGATGGAATTCATGAGATATGGCATGTTAGGTGAGTCGTGTCATTGTGTTGGCGTGTGTATGTGTGTTGTGTGTCCAAATGATGGATTAAAACTTTTAGCATGTTTGGTTATTATAGTGGGTTGGAATGAATGAAAATCATGAAGTGTGTTGGGGTGTTGGGAATATGGCCCCCTTTGTGTGGATTGAGAATGAACAATTGTCGCTAGTATTTTTTTTGTCGTCGTCATGGATTTTATGAAGAAGGGAAAGCAAGTTTAATGACTCAAATAATGTTATGTTGGTTATGGGATGATTTGGGTTTTTGGTTTTTTGCGAAAATTTTGTTAATGTGCGGATTAATGGTGTAAAAATTTTGAATTTGGGAAGAAAAAATGTGTTTGGGGTTTTCTCGGGTTTGGAGACAATTTCGGGTGATTGGGATATGTTTTTTGGGTTTTTTGAAAAATTTGTGTTTTTAAACGTTCTTGAATATTGTCCCGTATGGTTTTTGGGTTAGTAATCGAACGTATAAACGTTGATATTGGTTTGAATGTAAGTGATGGAAGTAAGTATGTCGGGAAAATTATGAATGTTTGAAATTATGTAAAAAATCTAATGTTTGAAATGCATTTTGAATTGATTGTTGATGTTGTTGGCCAAATTTTTGGTATTGTTGTTGATAATGTGGTCGGTTCATTCTCGGGTTTATTGTGGTTAAATTGGCGAGTTAGTTTTCGGGGATGTTTACGGGGGGGATCTTTGTCGAAATTTCTATAGGCAAGCATTTTCCCCTTTGCATTCTTAAGGGTTATAAATGACATTTTTGGGACTTATGACCAATTGCGGATTTTGGAGGAAACGGGATTTGAGTTTGGACAAGCGTAAAAAACGAATAAGGTAGAAACCTCTTTCCCCTCTCTTCATGTCCTAGGTATGTTAGGCTAAGACAGCGCTTTGGGGACGACTTCTCCTCGGAATCGGCTTTATTTTGGCCCTTTCCATTTAAAAATTGAATTATGTTTTTTTGGGTTTTTTTGAAAAAATAGCCTAAACATCGATAATTTTCACAAATGGAACCGAATTGTCCTAAACCCCGTAAGTGACTTCATAAAGGCTAATGTTGTGTTCCGTCGCCACCCCGAGCCGGGGTGGGCCCCGATCCCAAAAATTTTGTATTCTCCTTTTACTTATTTTGGTCAATAATTAAAGGAAACTTTTTGGGGTTGTCCCGCTACCAAAGGACGGTTGTTGAACTACTTATTTTTGTTTTGTATCTTTTGTGTAACAACGTTACTAATATAATTATTCCGGTTTTCCAAAAAAGGCCGAACCCTTTTGGTTCACTAATGATTTTTAAAAAAAACTAGCTTTGTACAAAAAAACATAAAATTGATCTTTTTTTCTTTCTAAAACCACTCCCAAAGGGGGGGACTTTTTTATTTTTTTCATTTACTACTTATGTTTACGTTATCATTACTAATATGCCGAAAACCCCTGATTATTATTGTGC
>NW_026721023.1:0-9087 GCF_029784015.1 Lycium ferocissimum
TGTTTTATAATTTTTTTTGTATTTTTCTTATTTTCCAATACAAACAAGCTCCTCTATATTAGAAAAAGGCTTCTAGGACAAGCCATGTTGAAAAAGGCTTCTAAGACAAATAAAAACAAGACTAAACAACTTTGTGGCCAAGTAAAATGGACATACAATATAATATTTACAACATTTTTTAGTTTTTTTTGTTTTATATATGCAAATTATGTTAATAAACATTTTCCCTTTCTCTCAAATAAAATTTATAAAAGGAAAAAAGAAAAAAAAATAAATATAAAAAGTAAAAAAAAACAATTACTCGTATATATTGTTCCTTTAATGATAAAATCTCTAATACTTCCATTTCCTTTTTTTTTTTGTTTTCTTCCATTTATTTCTTGCCTTTCTATTCTTTTTTTTCTACCTAATTAATATATTCATTTGTAAATCATTTAAACAATAAAATCAAAATATAATAGCAAAAAAACTTGTTATATATTTAGAATTTAACACTAACTGCCGCCGTGGGCCTTTATCAGTCTATAGAAAAAAAAAATTGTAAATAATATTAATATTATTAAAATATAATTTTGAATAAATAAAGTACAATTTTCTTAATGATCAATATGGATTGATAATGACTTTTTTATCGGGGTCAATATGATATACCCTTTGATTCTAAATAAACAATCAAAGTTTAAATGTTATATGTGATTTTTTTTACTTTTTATATTTTATGAGTTAAAATAGATAATGAATTGTATCACATTAATATTTTCTTACAAATGATATTCTGGTGCATCTTATATGTATATTTATTGTTTCGGTTGCTCTGTCATAAGAAGGATTTATATTGTGATATTCATATATTTTTGTTTTTAAAAGGGCCCAAGTATTTGGCAGTGTGAAAAACATGTTGGAGTCCAATATTCGATTTTAAAAAATTTTTTTCCTGTTTTTTGACAGTTATGTGAAGCCAATGATACTCACCTTATTTGCTTTAACTTCAAGCACCTAAAAATTTTTCAAAATTTTAAATTTTTTTTTTCTTATAATTTTAAGTAACAATGAAAAATATATGTTGAAATAATTTATAGCTTCTAGTTTAATTTAATTTGATCTATATTGAAATTGTTTTTTTGTTCCCCTTTTATTTGTTTTATTAATGGCTCGTTACTCTTTATTTAAATATTTGTCTCATTTTAGTTTATTCCAAACTCTTTCTTTTTAAATATGCATGGATATATGTTGAAATTATTTATAAATTGTAGTTTAATTTAATTTGGTCTATATTTTTTTTTTTTATGTTCTATACTTTTTTTTGTGGATTATAGCTCTTTTTATTTATTTTTTTTTAGTTTAGTTTATTTTACAACTCTTTCGTTTGATGGTTTTTTTTTTTTTTTTTTTTTTTTTTTGAAAACTTTTTTTTTTTATATATAAACAAAAAAGGGAAATTTTTATTTTGTTATATGTCTCGAGTTTATTATATTTTTTTAAATTTGGGTTTAAAAATGATTTTTAATCAATCTTAAAAAATTTTAAAGCAAAATTTATAAATTAAGTAATAAATTATTTTGTCAATAAATTTAAATAGATTATGGCCCCCACTTGTTAAAAACGAAAAAGGCTGAATTAAAAGTTTTTTTATGGGGTAGGGGAAAAAAAGAAGAAAAGTAAAGTTGTGTGTCTACCCCGAACCCTTATACAAAATTATGAATCCGCTTAAGTATTCCCAAAATGTGCATGCGATAATCAAAATAAGGGTTAGAATAATAAAAAAGAAATTCGTTGGCAAAAAACAATAAAGGGGATTCAACAAATTGAATTCTCAAAAATTTTTAATTGAGGATCTTAAAATTTTTAATTGTTTTCACCAACTTTCTTCCCAAAACCGGTAGTTTGATTCCCCCCTTTTTATTCCCCCCGCATTTCCCCCATTTCCTATGTAAAAAAAATTTAAAAAAACCTTTTTTAATCCATTTCGTTGTTGGGGAAATCGTAAACAATCACGGCATAATATATACTTGCAACAATGCCCAATGACAATTAATCAAAAGAGACATAATAAAAAAAAATGTCGTCTACATATTTTAGTTGGCATAATAAGTAAAGAAGGTTGAAAACTAGGCAATGAAAAAAAATCTGGAGTCCTTTTTTGTCTTTATGTCGAGCTATATTTATGGGGTTTTTGCAAAATTTTTGATATCATAAAAATAAATTTTAAAGAAAATTTTTTAAACCCATAACAAAAAATAGATTACAAGTTTTTTAAAATTATCAATGAAATTCGGTGTATTTTTGACTTGTTTTAAGTCAAAATGATTAGATATCAATCCATAAAATATGATATATAATTCACATAAGATCGTCGGTGTAACACCTTTTTAAATTGACCTCTAACATAAAAAACCAACGGTTTGTTTGTTTCTTTCTTTCTTTCAAGAATTTCACTAAAATTTTGGGGAAAAACTCCCCCTAATGCGATCAACTTGGTCCTAACCAGTATATTATTTCTTATTTGATTCAAATAAATCTTTCCCTTTTTTCCCCTTTTATTAATTAAAAATCATGCTTGGATCTTTTTACACCTGCTAAAATTTAAACCCAAAAGTTGATTAATTAAAAAAAACAATAAAAAAAAGGTAAACGGTGCAATAGAAAAATTTAAAAAGATATTACCTCCCTCAACTGATATTATAATTTGGAAAAAACCTTCATATATTAGGGTTTTTTATGGTCTTATAAACCTAGTCCATTATTTCTTTTATCACCCATGCTGATCAGCTGATGAATTTTTTTTAAAATTATTAATAGGGACACATTCCTTGAACAATATAATTTAACATCTTGTGTGTTGGCAATATCTATTGTTATTTAAGTTACCATATTGAAACGTTTATAATTACTAAGACCATAAATGTTACCAACGGTTTCGATCCAATAATCTAAAGTAACATGTAAGAAAAATAAAAAAAAAATTTAAATGAAAATTCCCTATGGTAAATGACTATGATTTTAAAAATTTTTGTGACAGTTGGTACTATTTTGATTTTTCCATGCACGACGTAACCCTCTCACGATATTTATTAATGAGCACTCCAAAAAGTAATAAACTATGGTAGCACGATAGAGGATTATAAAACCCCAAAATACCGCATTCAAATTTGAATGTCTAACATATTATATAATATGATAACGTAAAAATTCCCCCTCGAAAGTGTACACGGTCGTCGCAATAAAATTTCCCCGAAAGTATGAGTCGGGGGTTAATCCAGGGGGAAATTTTTGGCGTTTTAAAAGGGTAAGAAATTATCCCAAAAAACTAACCCAAAACCTTTTTCAATATTTGGTTTTTGATTTAAAAACTAACAAAGATAAAACTAACTGAAAGCGGGTAAAATGATCAATGGCCACAAGTTTGGATAAAAAAGGGAAATTTAAAGGCAAGTAAGGGCCCAATGTACACGATTTTACAACTAAGAGGGGGTTTTTATGTTAATAGATAATGATTTCTAAAATAAAATTGAAAGTTTTCCCAAACCAAATCAATGAATTTCACTCAAAACCCAAACCCTTTAAAGAGTGTGATTTTTCAAATCAATTTTTCCCTCAAGTAACTATCCCCCTTTGACTAAAGTTATTAGAGGGGTTTTAAGGGCCAAAATTTTTGGGTTAATTAATCTTTCCCGACCTAGATTTCCTCTTAAAGCCCCAATCAAAGTAAATGGGGAATTTGGGGTTTTCTCCCTTAAAATATTTCCAAAGGTTAATTAAAGAAACGGGGAAAAAACTTCATTGAAAAAAAAATCATTCAATCCCAAAGAAAACAAGAGTTTCAACCCAAACCTTAACAATGTATACTTCCATAAAAAAATTCAATATAGAAATGAAAATACTACACATTAGATATTCATTACAAAGCAAAAAATTTAAAAAGAAAAAAAAAGGGAAAAGGTTAAAAAAAGTCTAAACCCAAATTTTCCCAAATCTTAACTTCAAAGTGTGGTGAAAAGCCCAACCTCCGAGAACTTGTGTTTTTTCCAAAGATGAGTTTTAAAAAACCCAAAAAAAGTTTTATAACATTAAAAAAGGGGGAAACAAATTCGGAAAAAAATGCCTTAACGTCACGGCAATTTTCACAAAGTCTTTTCCTTGCACGTTTTTTGCGCAAATTTTTGTTTTCGCTTCTTCTTTTAAAAAACATCTTGTTGAAGCTTTTGCAGGGCCCTTTCGGAAATCCTTTTCTTTGGGAAACAATTCTTTCTTGTTCAAAATTTTTTATTTTTCCTTTTGCCCCTTATCTCTCAGGACTCTTATTTAAAACAAACATAAATAACAAAAAGTAACATCAAAGGGGCGAAAGTCACAAAAGCAAGGAATTCCGGTTTTACCCGGTAATTTGGCGGCCAAACCCCCAATTTAAAGTTTTTCCCCTTTCCTAAAAACAACCCAAAACAAAAATCTCGATGGGGGACCCCTAAAATTGGGCTTAGGATTCTTTTCTTTTAAAAAAGCATTAGTCAACTAAGCACAACCCCCGATTTTGGGTTTTGATAAAATAATTGGGCTAAAGCTGGGCTTCAACCAAAAAACCCAAAAAAATTTCAAAATAAAATTTTGGGGAATAAGTATTTTAAAACAATCAAGCAACTTAATTAAAAAAAATTTTCCCAAAAGAAGCTTACTAGATATCTTTGATTTGGGAAATTTTTTAAAATTTTTAGAATTAGTAATAAATTTCCCTTGAAGAAAAAGTCCCAAAATCCTATTTTCCCAAACAACCGGGACATTCCCCAAAAGTCATAAGCCAAAAAAAAAAAAAAAAAAAAAATCTAATTTGACAAATACCCCCTTGAAACACCTTTTTTTTTATTTCCGGGGAACATTGGTGGAGATAAAATACGGATTTTTTAAGCTTGTAATGTGGTTTGGAAGGGTGGGATAAGTTTTTGGGGATACTGGTTTTTTCCTTTTGAACACTACCCCCCTTTTTTGGCCACTTCCTTTGCCATTTAAAAAACATAATTTTTTTGTCTTTTTCCCCCAAATATTAAAAATTTTTGGCCATTTTTTCTTGTTTTCTAATTTTTTTTTTTTTTCCCAATTTTTTTAAAAAAGTCCTTTTTTTTCCAAAATTTTTGCAAAAACCTTTTTGTTTTTTAAAATTTTTTTCCCTTTTTTTTGGTTTTTCCAAACCCAACCCAAACTATAAAAAAACCTTCTTTTTTGGGGTTTTTGGCCCCCTTTTAAATTTCTTTCCCAAGGAGGAAAGGTTAAAAGGGGGGCTTTTCATGGGAAAAAGGGAACTTGTAATGTGGCAATCAAAGAAAAGGTCATGGCCAAATGGGGTTACTGGTGTAGTATTTTAGGGTAGGCTAAAAAGGGCAAAGAGGCTTTTCAAAAAATCACAAAAAGCCCAAGGTCATCTCCCCGACAAACCAAAATTACTTTGAAAATTAAGGGCAATTTTTAGATGAAAAAATTAAAACCAAAAGAATTTTCAACAAACACTCAACCACACAGGCATATGAACGGTAAGGTGGACCCAATTTTTCCTAAGAAAGAACAAATAGAGCAATATTCATCCCCCAAGTAAAACTCATCTAGTGGGGAAAAGGAGTCCAAAATGGGCCCAAAAATTTTGTCGAAGTCTTTCCCTTTGGCCCTTTTTCCCTTTCAAAAATTCCCCGGGAAGGGTTGCTAAATTCCCCCCCAAGAAGCCCAATCTTTAAATTTAAAAAAACCCAAAGGGGTTTCAAAATTTTTCCTAAAAGGGGATCCCCCTACCCAAACTACAAAAACAAATTTTAAAAAGCAAGAAAAAAAAATAAAAAATAAAAAGGCTAATGTCGGCCCGAACAAAATTTTTTAAAAATTTTTTGGCCATTTTTTTCAAAACTCTATCCAAACCCCCAAACGATCAAAAAAAAAACACAAAAAAGGGCAACAAACCATAAAGATAAAAACCCACAAGAGCCCCAAAACAAGTAAAACAAATCAAATTTTTTGCACCCCAAACTAAAAACATTGGGGTTTTATAAACCCAAAAAAAGGACGCAAAAGCGGACAGATTTGCAAAAATTGTCCAAAAAGGGTCTAGTTAACGATCTTTTGAATTTTCGGTAGCTCGGTTTTTGGGGTGCCCGGGAAGTACAAACCCCGGGAAAATCAACTAAAAATTAAACTTTGCAGTTAAAAAAAACCAAAAACTAAACTATTCTAAAAAAAAATTTTTTTTTTTGAAAATGACTTAAAATTTTGAAAACGATGGGTTTTCCCCCCACCCAAATGCCAAATTTAAGTGCGGCGTACGATTTTTTCCACTTTTTTTGCCATTTTTGGGGCTTGTAAATTTGGGGACCCAAAATTGGACTCAAGTTTTGACCACGAGCGGTGGGGGGTGGTAAGTAGATGAACAAGCCAAACGTTAATTTCTTCATTTTGCACTTCTTGGCTTTCAAATGAGGAAATGTCTTTGCCTTCTTCTTTTTTTTTTAATTGCAAGATGTAAAGGGCCCTTTTCTTTCTTCTTCACCCCTCCAACATGGATGTATGTGGCTCAATTCCCCTATCACCTAAAAACAAAGTTGAAAAATGCTTGGGGTGGTTTTACCTACCCCATTTGCAAAAATTTTCCCCATTTTGACATTTAAAATTTTCCCCCAAACTAGAGTCCAAAATTTCCCCTATTTCTCGAGACAACGGTTGACTCAATTTCTTTTTTCTTTTGGCTCTCAAATGAAAATGGGTTCGGTTGGGGGATGTTCAATTCTTGATTTCCCCTTCAATTTTGGGCCTCGACATGGGCTTTCTTTTAAGTATTTAGCATTTGAGGATTCTTTTGATTTTTTTCAAATCCCGTGGAGGATTTTTATCTTGATCATCAAGCCTGTTTTGGGGACTAGTTTCCAAATACTTTTTCCCAAAGGGTTTTGCTTTTCATTTCCTCCCCTTTAGGGCATTCCCTCATGACTTTAACTCTCCGGTTTGACCGTTCTCAAAAATTATTTTCCCTTTCCCTTCCCTTTTTGTCACAACAAAAAAAAATGGTAAACGGAAATGGGGGGTTTGGGGGAAAAGGGCAAAACAAATAAAAACGGTTAACCTAATGGGCCCTTTGACCCCCGCATCCTATCTGCTTCCTTTGGGGTTTGAAATTGTGCGGACAATCCCCCAGGAGACTTTTCAATTTGCCAAAAAGTGGGGGCCTCCCGGGAATGGGACATCAAAATATGGGGGCAACTTCCATCCGGCCCATTTTCATTTAAATGATGCCATTTTTTTTTATTATTTTATTAAAAAAAAAATAAAGCAAAGAAAAACAACCAAATTTAAAGTTTGGAGAAAACAAGTTTTGCTTGTTTCCCCTTTTAAACCCAAAAACGCCCAAAATTTTTCCCCCAAGGGCAGTTTTTATGGGCCCGTCCCTTTAAAAGGGAAAAATGTACAGGTGTCCAAAAAGATTTAGACTTAAGTGGGGGCGGTCAGGGGAACAATATAGGGGATTTAAAAAGGGGTTTTCACCCAAATAACATAAACCAAACACTTTTTTAATATTTTTGGGTTTTTTATTTAAAAACTAACAAAGATAAAACTAACTAGAAAACGGGTAAAATGAATCAATTGGGCCCGAAATTTTGGGAAAACAAAAAATTACCGCAAGTAACGTCCAAAAGTATTTAAGGTTTTTTAAATAAAAGGGGGGTTTATGTTAATAGATAATGATTTCTAAATCTCTTGAAAGTCTTCCAACCCAAAATTTGTAATTTTTAAATCTAAGCTTTTCCAAGCCTTAGAGTGTGATATTGAACAAAACAATTTAAAAAAAAGTAAATTCCTCTTCCAATTTAATTTTAAAATGGGTTTAATGGCCCAATTCTTTTAATTAATTTTCCCAACCTATTTTCTCCCTTGGCTCAATCAAAATAAATGGGGGGGGTCTTAAAAGGGTTTTCTCCCTTAAGAATCTTTAAAAAAAAGATTTAAAAAAAAAACAAAAACCCCATTTAAAAAGAAAAAAAATCATTCAATAAACCCAAAACAAAACAAAGTTTCCCTCAAAAAATTTTCCCAAAGTATACTTCCATAAACAAGGTTTAAATATAGAAATGAAAAAAAACTTTGATATTCATTACAAAACAAAATTTAAAAAAATAAAATAAAAGTTCAAAAAAGTGCTCCCGCAAATCTTCTCTTCCCAAATTCAAAGTGTGGTGGAAACCCCCAACCTCCCGAAATTTTTGTTTTATCCAAAAATAGGTTTTCAAATTAAAAAAGTATTTATAACATTTTTAAAAGGGAACAAATTGTGGACAAAAATGGCTGCACACTTTGTCTGACAAATGCCATCCACACAACATCTTTTGGCCCGTCTTTCACATGTTCTTACGTACTTTTTCTTTTGCAAGTGGGACCCCATAATTTTTAAACTTTCCCAACAAGTCTTTCCCTTTTTTATTTTTTTTCCCTTTTTCTCCATTTGCTCTCCGGGGACACTCCCAAATTTTTACCCTCCTTTTTTCCCAAATTGTTTTTTTGGGGCCTCTAAATTATAAAATATCAAAAATCTTTTTTACCACTATTTTATTCTTTCCTTTAAAATTTGTACTATTATAATTATTGCCATTATTATTATTATTATTATTATTAAACTACTACTATTATTTTTATTACTATATACGTATCTACTATTATTACATAATATGGACATAAGTATTTTTATAAAAAGAACCAAAGAAATGAACATGGGGAAAAAAGGTAAGGTCCGGCCCCCAAAAGGGCCCCTAAATTTTAAACCCAAATTTTGGGGGCCCAATTCGGGTTCAGTACTTGACCCAAGGGGGAACTCCCAAAAATCCCAAATTTAAGATAGAAACTTAAAACCTATGTTCTCGCCAAACGGCCACATCCCCTCCTTCTCTTTCTCTATTTTTTCCCCTTTTTTATAAAGTTCCGGGTTTCTTTTTTATAGATACAAAATTTTTTTCCTCCTTTTCGTGTATTTTTTTTGCTTTAAGCAGGGGGGCCCCCCCTTGCAGAACAAAAGGAAACCAAAAAACTTTTAAATTTTAGAGAAAATCAACTTTGAAGATTGGATTTGAT
>NW_026721024.1:0-8636 GCF_029784015.1 Lycium ferocissimum
GGGGTGTGATGGGCACCCGACCCTCCTCAGAGTCGAGCGAACCCTTAAACGTTCGCGTTACTAAAACCTGTCATTTCGAAAATCTTTAAGAAAACATGAAACTTTTCAAACAATAATCATTATCTGGAATTACAAACTCTTTTAACATTTACAAATTATTCGCACTTCCCGACGCACTATCCACAGGACACTGTCTGCAAAGTCTCTAACATATGCTAAAAACCACGACACGAACACTTTGACTCGGCAACACTCCGAACTGAGGTGGAGCTCGCCAATCCCGCGGGGACAACTTCTAGCAAGTCTTCTCTTCATCCGGGTGTACCGCGTGGCATGAAACGCGACCCCCGAAGAAGGAGGGTCAAGACGGAATATGTACCGAGTATGTAAAGCATTACGAAGCGTAAATCGAGAAAATACAACGAAAGCAAGTTTAGGTTACACGACATGAATTAAATATTTAAATAAAATAGTCCTTCGGACGGCCGCTTCCGGCCTAACAAGAATAATGATGGCCCCTTCGGGCATTGCCGCTTCCGGCATAATGATAATGACGATAATAATAATAATAATAATAATAATACTAATAATAATAATAATAGTAATAATAATAATAACAGTCCCCTTCGGGTGTGCCGGTCCAGCATACGTCTATCCTGGCCCCATCGGACATGCTGGCCCCGACGTAAAATGATGGCCCCTTCGGGCATGCCGGTCCAACATACGTCTATCCTGGCCCCATCGGACATGCTGGCCCCGACATAATCCTAGCCCCTTCGGGCATGTCACTCGCGGCATACGGCTACCCTGGCCCCATCGGGCATGCCACTCGCGACATAATACTAATCCTAGCCCCTTCGGGCCTATTAATATTAGTAATAATAATAAAATATCGTACCCCCCTTCGGAGTGGTTTTTTAAAAAGTTTTATAAAATATCACACTCCCTTCGGAGTGGTTTTGTACGCACCCCCTTCGGAGTGGTTTTAGAAAAGCCTTAGAAAATAATATATCGCACCCCCTTCGGGGTGGTTTTAAGAAAGCTTTAGAAAATAATATATCACACCCCCTTCGGAGTGGTTTTGAAAAGTTTAAATAATAAAATATCACACTCCCTTCGGAGTGGTTTTGAAAAGTTTAAATAATAAAATATCACACTCCCTTCGGAGTGGTTTTGAAAGGTTTTATAAAATATCACTTAATGGAGTCATCTATGAAGTTTCAAGGCAATTCGATCACATTCCGCAAGTTACGGACGTTTGAACATTTTTCAACAAAATATAAAGATTCTAGTTCAATCGCACCGAATGAATAGTGCTCAATTTCGAATCGACTTTCGATGAACAGAGAATAACCCCCGAGGCTCAAATTCAAGCCTAGTATACCTAAGGCATGCCAAAAGAAGGAGAGGGGTAGCTTCACATACCTTTCTCGCTTGCCAAGCTCATCAAAACTCCAATCCCGTTTCGCCAAAAATCTGCAAATGGTCATCTTTACCAGTTACTATTCATGCAAGTTGACATTTCAATCTTTGGTTTCTATTTGGCTACCGAAATTTCGGCAGCACTTCCCCTATAAATACATCACCCCCGAGACTCCACTCGGCTCAAAACAATCAACACAACCCACAACAACATCACCAATCACAACCAAACACAATATAACACAAACTATACAAAATATACAACTTTCCGCCAAGATCATAATTTATCCAAATCATCTAATCTTTAACATACACATTCATCACATATTTCCATCTTCCAAATTCATCAACAACCATCCTAATTCACACCTTAACATCTCAATTTCCATAATGTCATAAAATCATAACAATACGGCATAAGTTCCTACATTCCATTTCAATACCAACCTAAACCATTTTATCTCCGTTTATATTATAAGGATCACAATATCACAATTAACGTACTAAACAAACTTAATTCATTTCCATCCTACCAATCATCATATCACACGGCCAAACATCAATATTTCCATATTCCATCAAATTCATCCATCTTTCATTTCCAATATAAATTCCATCATAAGCACAACTAAAATACAACATAAAACTCAACATAATTACACTACAACTTATTCGGCCACATGCATGCCTCCACACTCACCATGCAAACTTCCATATTTCTATCTTTTCTACTCATTTACATATTCCACAACACAAACCAACCTTCATAACATAAATAAATGGGATGAGAAACCTTACCTTTTTCTTCAAACTTCTTCACTTCTTTAAGTGTTGAATTGAGGAAACCAATGCTTATTCTTCCAAACCAATTGCACCACGTCGTAGAGGGACCTTACTTTAGTAGGAAAACCGCAAGAAATAAATTTTTGGAGAAAGAATTTGAGGGGCAAAATTTCTTAGGACTTGGCCGAATGGCCAAGTCTTCACTCTTCTTGTTTCTTTTGTTTTCTCCTTCTTTTCTTTTCTCTTGTTTTAATTCCCTTCTCTCCTATATATAAGTATATCTTCCAAGCATGTGAGGGGCACATGCCCCTCTCTAGAATTTTCTTGAAATTTGATTAAAAAGATGACTTATTAGTCATCATTTCTCATCCATTTTCCATTCTTTTCTTTTCTCCTTTTTTTTTTTGTCACATGGCCAATATGGCCTTTTTGGAGCTTTCAAGAGACTCGTGTGAATTTACCGTTTTACCCTTCGACTTTTCTCAATATTACCATTTTGCCCCTAACCTTCCGCATTATTTCCATTGACCACTTTACGAATTCCCCCTTTTTACCCTTAACCTTCCTCGATAATTCCGCACTAATGTTTCCATAATCGACATATTCATACTAACAAGATCCAAATATGGCCTTATTTCTTACAAATCACACTTATGTCCAAATTTCCCGAACGTGCAAAAACACGGGATGTAACATCCTCCCCCCCTTTAAAACATTCGTCCTCGAATGTTCAACTGATCTCCTGGGGTGGTATGATACTCCGGGAGGATCCCTTCTTATAGTCGTCCTTTTTCTTCATACTCATTCTTATCAAGTCCAACATGATATATTCTCCCTCCCCTTTAGGGGGCTTCTTACGCGCCAATAGTCTTCACGTTGGGACACACGTGCCCACTAATTCAATCACAATGGGTAGTCATACGCATTCATATGTATATACATAATTATTATCAACTAATCCACAAAATGTTTCCAAACGTGGTTCAAGCCTATCCTAATTCCAAAGCCATAGCGTACTTTGTCTCTTCTCTCTAATCTCGCTCGTCGCGTCGGGTGGCTCCTTTTACAGCCTCCAACCATCTTGTACATTCTAATTTCTCATTGTCTCTTGGATCAATATTTGCGAAAATTTGGCATACTTCCCAGGGGGTCACCCATCATGAAATTGCTCCCATCTGAGCACGCTTAACCCCGAAACTTTGGTGGGATTCAGTGCCTTAATGCTGATATAATCGCGTCCACTTCCTCATATGCCCCTTGCTACATAATCTGGAGTCAGTCAAAGTTTCACAGATTCTGGGGCATTTTCGTAACACGTCCTTCCTTGTACGATTACTATTTTACCCTTTTCAATTCTTAATGTTCACCTTCACTTTCATTCACCCGATTTACATTTCAGTAATACTTCAATATTCTTACCTCATCCAACATGTCTCGTCCACACCGTTGTTTACCACTGTACCTTGTAACTGTTGATGCCATAGATCGCTTTCTTTTGTCGACGTCGTCCTTCTGCTGAAATAAAAGGTTAGTACAAGGGACTTCATACCCTATGACTGGGCTCTATCGCACGATCTTAGATATGAAAGAAGGTCAACAATTCTTGAATATGAAAGAAGGTCAACAATCCCTAGATGCCCCGTAGCCTCTTGTTTATAAATGTGGCGCGCAACACACCATAAACAAGACTCTACTGGACACGACTTTGCAGACAACCCCTAGGACAGACACTCGCTCGATACCACTTTGTCACACCCCGACCTTACTGGGGTGTGATGGGCACCCGACCCTCCTCAGAGTCGAGCGAACCCTTAAACGTTCGCGTTCCTAAAACCTGTCATTTCGAAAATCTTTAAGAAAACATGAAACTTTTCAAACAATAATCATTATCTGGAATTACAAACTCTTTTAACATTTACAAATTATTCGCACTTCCCGACGCACTATCCACAGGACACTGTCTGCAAAGTCTCTAACATATGCTAAAAACCACGACACGAACACTTTGACTCGGCAACACTCCGAACTGAGGTGGAGCTCGCCAATCCCGCGGGGACAACTTCTAGCAAGTCTTCTCTTCATCTGGGTGTACCTGCGTGGCATGAAACGCGCCCCCCGAAGAAGGAGGGTCGACGGAATATGTACCGAGTATGTAAAGCATTACGAAGCGTAAATCGAAAATACAACAAAAGCAAGTTTAGGTTACACGACATGAATTAAATATTTAAATAAAATAGTCCCTTCGGACGGCCGCTTCCGGCCTAACAACAATAATAATGATGGCCCCTTCGGGCATTGCCGCTTCCGCATAATGATAATGACGATAATAATAATAATAATAATAATAATAAATAATAATAATAATAATATAATAATAATAATAATCCCCTTCGGGTGTGCCGGTCCAAAGATACGTCTATCCCGGCCCCATCGGACATGCGGCCCCGACGTAAAATGATGGCCCCTTCGGGCATGCCGGTCCAACATACGTCTATCCCGGCCCCGTCGGACATGCGTCGGCCCCGACATAATCCTAGCCCCTTCGGGCATGTCACTCGCGGCATACGGCTACCACGGCCCCATCGGGCATGCCACTCGCGACATAATACTAATCCTAGCCCCTTCGGGCCTATTAATATTAGTAATAATAATAAAATATCGCACCCCCTTCGGAGTGGTTTTTAAAAAGTTTTATAAAATATCACACTCCCTTCGGAGTGGTTTTGTACGCACCCCCTTCGGAGTGGTTTTAGAAAAGCCTTAGAAAATAATATATCGCACCCCCTTCGGGTGGTTTTAAGAAAGCTTTAGAAAATAATATATCACACCCCTTCGGAGTGGTTTTGAAAAGTTTAAATAATAAAATATCAATAGTGGTTTTCAGTTTAAATAATAAAATATCACACTCCCTTCGGAGTGGTTTTGAAAGGTTTTATAAAATATCACTTAATGGAGTCATCTATGAAGTTTCAAGGCAATTCGATCACATTCCGCAAGTTACGGACGTTTGAACATTTTTCAACAAAATATAAAGATTCTAGTTCAGTCGCACTGAATGAATAGTGCTCAATTTCAGAATCGACTTTCGATGAACAGAATAACCCCCGAGGCTCAAATTCAAGCCTAGTATACCTAAGGCATGCCAAAAGAAGGAGAGGGGTAGCTTCACATACCTTTCTCGCTTGCCAAGCTCATCAAAACTCCAATCCCGTTTCGCCAAAAATCTGCAAATGGTCATCTTTACCGGTTACTATTCATGCAAGTTGACATTTCAATCTTTGGTTTCTATTTGGCTACCGAAATTTCGGCAAAGCACTTCCCCTATAAATACATCACCCCCGAGACTCCACTCGGCTCAAAACAATCAACACAACCCACAACAACATCACCAATCACAACCAAACACAATATAACACAAACTATACAAAATATACAACTTTCCGCCAAGATCATAATTTATCCAAATCATCTAATCTTTAACATACACATTCATCACATATTTCCATCTTCCAAATTCATCAACAACCATCCTAATTCACACCTTAACATCTCAATTTCCATAATGTCATAAAATCATAACAATACGGCATAAGTTCCTACATTCCATTTCAATACCAACCTAAACCATTTTATCTCCGTTTATATTATAAGGATCACAATATCACAATTAACGTACTAAACAAACTTAATTCATTTCCATCCTACCAATCATCATATCACACGGCCAAACATCAATATTTCCATATTCCATCAAATTCATCCATCTTTCATTTCCAATATAAATTCCATCATAAGCACAACTAAAATACAACATAAAACTCAACATAATTACACTACAACTTATTCGGCCACATGCATGCCTCCACACTCACCATGCAAACTTCCATATTTCTATCTTTTCTACTCATTTACATATTCCACAACACAAACCAACCTTCATAACATAAATAAATGGGATGAAACCTTACCTTTTTCTTCAAACTTCTTCACTTCTTTAAGTGTTGAATTGAGGAAACCAATGCTTATTCTTCCAAACCAATTGCACCACGTCGTAGAGGGACCTTACTTTAGTAGGAAAACCGCAAGAAATAAATTTTTGGAGAAAGAATTTGAGGGGCAAAATTTCTTAGGACTTGGCCGAATGGCCAAGTCTTCACTCTTCTTGTTTCTTTTGTTTTCTCCTTCTTTTCTTTTCTCTTGTTTTAATTCCCTTCTCTCCTATATATAAGTATATCTTCCAAGCATGTGAGGGGCACATGCCCCTCTCTAGAATTTTCTTGAAATTTGATTAAAAAGATGACTTATTAGTCATCATTTCTCATCCATTTTCCATTCTTTTCTTTTCTCCTTTTTTTTTTTTTTGTCACATGGCCAATATGGCCTTTTTGGAGCTTTCAAGAGACTCGTGTGAATTTACCGTTTTACCCTTCGACTTTTCTCAATATTACCATTTTGCCCCTAACCTTCCGCATTATTTCCATTGACCACTTTACGAATTCCCCCTTTTTACCCTTAACCTTCCTCGATAATTCCGCACTAATGTTTCCATAATCGACATATTCATACTAACAAGATCCAAATATGGCCTTATTTCTTACAAATCACACTTATGTCCAAATTTCCCGAACGTGCAAAAACACGGGATGTAAGGATGAGGAACGAGACAAAAGAAGAAACAAGGTTACGACGAAAGTAAATGATCGGTGGACTGACTTTACAGGTATGTCAAGACAACTACAAATGGAATCGTATCCCCGGTGATTTATACAGGAATTTCCCAATGAAAGGTTATTGAGAAAGGTTAGTCAAGAGATGGCAACCTTATGGATGATGTGGTACAGCGAACATAGATTGGTTACGAGCTATATCTGTTATATCCCGTATTTTGTACATTCAGATATTTTAAGATAATCGCGATAAGTTAAGGGCAAGGCTATTTTCCGATTTTGTTTTAATGCGAGTTGCTTGTAATTTTATTGGTATGGAGATATTGAGGAAAATTAGGGGCTAGAAGTTGAAAAAATATTTCATGAAAAAGGCCACAAGTGGCCGTGTGTTATGGTGTGGGGTACCACCCATGGCTTGGCTAATTTTGATTGCCTTAAGCCATGAGTGGGGGCATCCGTCCACTTTGTATGGGATATGTATTTATATATATAGATGAGGGATGACAAAGCAAGACTTATTCATCATTTTCACACTTAAGAAACTTGGAGAAGCTTGGAGAGACCATATTCGGCCATGGCTAGCCGAGTTTGATGTTGTGAGAATTGATCAAAAAAAATAATTTTCTTCTAGTATTTCAACCAATTGGAAGGTTCTTATTAACGTGGAGTAGTTGTTGGATCAATCAAAACATCCATTTTTGCAATTTACAACCCTAGCCAAGTTGAGAAGTTAAGTGGAAAAGGTAAGGTTTAATCTTCTTTTACATGTGTTATGGGTGGTTTGAACGTGTTGTAGTGTGTAGAAATGAATGAAATTCATGGAACCATGTATGTTGATGTTAAGCCATGTATGGGATGTTTTGTGTAGAAGGAATGAACTAAATTTACTTAGTATTTTTGGTTATTGTTGTTGTGGATTCTATGATGAAAATGAAGGTTTAATGGTTCAAGTTGAAGTTGTAATTGTTGTGGGCTGTTGTAGAAGCTAATGTGATTTTAATATAGTTTCTTGTATTTATGAGAATGAAGTTGTTAACGTGTGGATTGTTGGTATAGTTCAGGAATTTGGAAGAGAGGAATGTGTTGTTGTTGTTCTTATTGAGTTTGAAGGTTTCGGGTGGTGTTGTATGTTGGTTGGGCCATTTTAAATATTGTGTGGATTGTTTAAAGTGTTTTTGAGTCTTGTTTGAGTGATCTCGGGTTAGTACTTGAACGTGTGAGCATTGATGTTGGCTTGATTGTATGTGGTTGAATTGAATGTAAATGAAACGCCGTCGAATTATGTAGAAAAGAGTTACTAATGTTAGAATACGTTTTGAATTAATTGTTGATGTTGTTAGTATGGTTGTTGGTATTGTTGTTGATGATTTGGCCGAGTTGAATTCTCCGGGTTTGTTGAATTTATAAAGGAAATGCTGCCCGAATTTCTGTAAATAAAGTGCTAGCTTGGGATTGAATTCCTAAGTACCTATAACTAATGTTTAGTATCTAATGACGTTGTTGTAGATCTTGGGAAGCCCGAGACTTAAGTTCGGATTAGCTTAGGAAGCGGACGAGGTATGTAAAGCCTATCTCTTCTTTCTTTTGGCATGTCTTAGATGTAAGTAAGGTACGATACGAGGTTTGGGGTAACTCTATTCATAAGATCCGAGCATGTCTACGATTCTTATTCACTTCCTGATGTTAGTATTCCTAATATAGTCGAGCTATGGCCCTTGTGTCTTTTGTATAATTGGATAGTAAATGTTGCATAAAGAGTTCTTG
>NW_026721025.1:0-9299 GCF_029784015.1 Lycium ferocissimum
AACATCAAGACCAATATTTTCTCACATCAACATACGATGTCAAGAGACAAACGCGAACCCCGGACATGTTCGGATTATGAGAATAGAATTCCCTCGAGGCTCGTGTTGTAGCCTATACACAACTAAGACATGCCAAAAGAAAGAAGGTTAAGCTTTACATACTCGCTTGCACACAACGCTAATCCAAATCAAACTTATAGCTCGAATTCTCCAAGATCTACATAACATCAATAAATACCAACGTCAACCAAGCATTTAGAAGTTCATTTCCAACTAACACATAATCCTACAGAAATTTGGGCAGCACTTCCTTTATAAATGGACCAACCCCGAGAATTCAACTCGGCCAAATTCAACAACACAACAACACCAACAAGCATTCCAACAATATCCATAATCAATTCAAACACATTCGAACATTAATAATCCTTCTCCACACATTCCAACAATATTCCAATTATACTTACTACAACTACATACTTACAAACCAACATGTAATCAAACTAACGCATATTCAATCATCAATCCAAAACCATTCAAACAACATTCAAGAACTCTTTAAATAATCCATACAATATTTCCAACAATCCAACAAATACTCCATTCCACCCGAAATGGTCCCCAAACCCGAGAACCTCAACTCTAACACATTTCTCGGTTTCAAATCATGATTTGCTCCAACAATTCATACTCTAACCATGCCATTTCCATAAACATAAAAAATTACACTAAATGGACCAAACCTTCCAAATCAGCCCATAACACTTACAATACCAATTCGAATCATTAAACTCTTATTTCCAACATAGAATCCACATAACAACACCAACCAAAACTCTAAGAAATTTGATTCATTTCTTGGCACACATGAAGGCCATATTCGTCCAACACCAACCCTACACACATAAGGATAATTTCATGCTTTTCTTCACATTACAACAATCAAAACATGCAAACTACAATTAATTCATTGCTTCTAACACAACATACACACACACGGCCAAACCCTATGTGCACGGCCAAACTTCAAATACCAAGTTTCCATAAATTTCATCCATATGAACATACAACAACACACATAAACCTTCCATAACTCATAAAACAAGATTAAAATTTACCTTTCTTCACAAATCCTCAACTTGTCCAAAGTTGGCCAAGGATGAAAACGAACAATCCAACGCTTGAAACAACAACTCCACGTTATCAAGCACCTTCCAATTAGTAGATTTGCTTAGGAGAAATAATTTTGGGATGGCTTAATCTTGGACTCCTTTTTTCTTGTTCTTGGCCGAAACTCTCTCTTTTCTCCTCTCCAAGTTTCTTGATTTTTCCTAAGTCTTAAAATGATGATATAATGGTCCCTTAAGTCATCTCCTAATTTACATAATGTCCAACCATGTGGCCATGGCCCACTCAAAGGTGGCCGGCCACATGGCCAAGTTTTACTCCCTCCATTTTTTCAATAATTGATAACTTCTCATAATTCCATCTTTGGTCCCAAAGTTTCTTTGATGCTTCCATACCCATAACGTCATACACACTTAGGTCACACGACAAAATCGAAGGTCACACATCCCGACTTCGTATCCCGGAATGGTCTCAACCCTAACTTATCATAGTTAACCCGAATCGTCCCGTTGTTCAAAATACGGGATGTAACATCTCACATTCAAGTACTAATCCAAAACCACTCAAACACGATTCAAGAACATTTCAAACAATCCGCAAAGTATTCAAATCAGCCCATCCAATACACAATGCAACCCGAAACCTCCCAAGTTCAAGAAAACCACAACAATACATTTCTTTTCGCCAAATTCATAAACTATATCCACAACCACGTATTACAATATCATTCATGTAAATGCAAGAAACTATATTACCAATATACTAACTTCCACATCAACTCACAAACGGTCCCAACTTCAACTTGTATCATCTAATACTTTCATTTTCATCACATAATCCACAACACAACAACCAAATTACACTAAATAAAATTAGTTCTTCACTCCTTGTTATACCTCGCATTTTGTACGTCGGAATATTTTAAGTTAGTTGCGGCAAGTTGAAGACAAGGCTATTTTTCCGACTTTGTTTTAAGACATAAGTTGCCTACGATTTATTTGCATGGATTATTAAGAAAAATTTGGGCCAAAAGTTAAATATGGAAAGTTGGATATTTCATGAAAATGAAGGTGTGTGGGCCATGGCCACATGGAAGCTTAGTACATGTTATTTAAAAGATGACAAATTCATTATTTTTCATCCTTTGTGACTTAGGAAAATTCTAGAGATTTGAGAAAAAAATTGAAAAAAAAAAAAAATTGGAAAAAATGGCCAAGAAGAGCACATGACCAGCCATGTGCCACTTATATTTATATATATATGTATAAGTTATAACCAAGCAAGACCAATTCATCTTTTCCACTTTGGAAATTTCAAGAAAGATGAAGAAAGAACAAGAAGGAGAAAAAACGGCCAAGCATGGCTGATTTGATTCTTGGAAAATTGATCATGGGAAATTATTTTCTCCTTGTTTTCCTACTAAATGGAAGGTCCTTATTAACATGGGATGATTGTTGGAGCAAGCAAGTTCCTTATTCTTGCAAAATATCAAGCTAGTCGAGTGAAGAACAAGTGAAGAAGGTATGGTTCAACCTTCTTTTATATGTTATGAATGGTTTGTGGATGTTGTAGTATGTGGAAATGAATGAAAATCATGAAAACATAGATGTTGGTGTTGAACCGTGAACATGGAAAGATGTGTGTGGCCGTGTGTGTGTAGTAATGTGGAGGGATGAATTAATTGTGTTTAGCATGTTTTTGTATTGTTGTAATGTGTAGGAATGAAGGGAAATCATGGAAGTGGTGTATTGATGTTCGGCCGAAAAATGGGTGTCTTGTATGCCAAGAATGAAATAAGTTTATTTAGTGTTTTGGTTGATTGTTGCTATAGATTCCAAGATGAAAATGAATGTTTAATAATTCATATTGGGTTTGCAAATGTTGTGGGCTGTTTTGGAAAGCAACTTGATTTTAATATAGGTTCTTGTTTTTATGAGAATGATGATTGCTAGTATGCGGAGCATCGGTGTAGTTTATGAACTGAGGAAAGAAATGTGTCGTCATTGCTCTTGTGGAATATGGCAAGTTTCGGGTCATGTTGTGCATTGGCCGGGCTGTTTGGAACATTTCATGGATTGCTTGGGATGTTCTTGAATCATGTTTGAATGGTTTCGGATTAATACTTGAACGTATGATCAATGAAGTTGAATTGATCGTATGTAGATTATTTGAATATAAATGAAATGTTGTCGAATTGTGTAGAAAGGAATTATTGATGTTAGAATGCGTTCGAATCACTTATGAATATCGTTATCATGCTTGTTGGTTTGGTTGTTGTTGATTTAGCCGAGTTGAATTCTCGGGGATGTCCGATTTATAGGGGAAATGCTGCCGAAATTTCGGTAGAAAAAAGTAATGGCGTGAAATTGGATTCTTCGATGTTTATGACTAATATTCGATATTTATTGACATTTTGTAGACCTTGGAGAGTCGAGACTTGAATTCGGATTAGCTTAGGAAGTGGCTAAGGTATGTAAAGCCCGCCCTTCTTTCTTTGGCATGTCTTAGTTAAAAATAAGTTATGACACGAATTACGAGGTAACTCTACTCTTTGCGGTCCGAGCATGTTTATGATCCATATTTGTTCCTGACATTCATATTCTTAATGTAGTCAAATTATGATTTCTATGTTTTTCGCATGAATGGATTTCAAAGATTGCATAAAAGTTGGTTTTCAAAAAGAGTTTGTTTCATAAATGATTCCGAAACTACGAACGTCCGTAACTTTCACAGAAAGGCTCAGACCGCTTCGATATGCTTGTAGGAAGTTCCATAATGACTAATGTCTGTAACATTCCGAGGCAGTGTCGGATTGATTTGACATATGATTATGATCTTTATGACACTCCAATGTGCTTATAATATACGATATGTGTCCGAATAATGTCCAAAAGCTTTTTGATATAACTATTGTCCGGATTTCGAATGACGATTCATTATGATTACTTCGGTGGGTCCGTGATTATGATTTTATATGCATATGGTTTCTCACTACTCTCGCTCGTGCAAGCTCAATATGTCCTTCACCGAGTCTTGGGCCGGCACGCATTCGTGCAACTTCTTCGCATTGTTCACCGAGTCCCTCACTAGAGGGCGGGTATATATATATATATATATGTATGATGATATGATGATGTGATGAGATGGGGATGGCGGCCGGATGGCATACCGAGTCCCTTGCTACGGGGCCGGGACACGCTATTCACCGAGTCCCTCACTTCGTAGGGCCGGGTACGGTATGTATATATGTATATACGCATGCATACATGATTATGATTACGATATGATTTTACTCACCGAGTCCCTCACTAGAGGGTCGGGTACGATATATATGTATGATGACATGATGACACAGTTATGATTTGATTTTACTTACCGATATATGTGTCACGACCCGTCTAGGGGCCGTGACGACTACCCGATACTTGTACCGAGCACCCCTTACCTATCATTTTACCTGTACCTCTTAGCAAGCCGTATGAACAGTGCCGTATATTTTTTTTTGAACTGAACATTAACATTAGCAGCGTCATTATGAACATGGACTAATTAGCTTCACTATCGGTCCATACAACGGCATTAAAATGCCAAAATACCACATATTTAACTGTACATAACTGACTATACAAATCTGTCTACGAGCCTCTAGACATAGTACGCTTATACATAGGAAAGGCCGAGTACTGTCGTGCCCGAAAGTATATACACAAAAGAGTACCACGGAAGTGAGGCTCCGGAACAACTGGAGCGCTGTCAAGTGCGGGCCGGTAGAGCTCTAAGGATCAAATCCGCCTGTTCGCCGACCTGCGCGGCATGAAACGCAGCGTCCACAAGAAGGGACGTCAGTACGAATAGTGTACCGAGTATGTAAGGCATGAATAGTAATATGCGAGAACATAAATCATGTATAATGACATAAAAGAATTACAACACAAGTCCTGGGATAGAAACATGACCTGTACATATAAGTGCCCTTGGGCAGATGCCGTGCTTTCTTAGCTTTCCTTACTCATATATATACATATATACATAAAAATAGAATATATCATATTGCCGAGGCATCGGCAGCCGATCCATTTAACCATAAATATGCACATCCCGCGTCCGGCATCCCGCGTCCGGACGATATCATGTCATGTAATGCCAACCGATCGTGGATATGCGTATATAACGCTCCGCCCTTATCTCCATCTTCCCCCGTAAATATATGTATATTTCATGTACAAATATCGGCGTCTATAGCGCCCTGGCTCTTTCATCATATACATATACTCATATCATATACATATACCAGCGTCTATAGCGCTCTGATTCTTTTTGTCATATCCGTATACTTATATCATGTATATTGATCAGCGTCCATATAGCGCTCTGCTTCTGTTATCATATACATATACTTATATCATCTACGTATCTAACGTAGGCACTTTTCTCATCTTTCGCTTCATCGTTATCGCTATAAGATCACCTTCATCATGGATACATTTGCACTAGGATGATCCGTACTTATCGTTCGTCAATCGGGACAAGGGTCGAAGATTTCCTTGGATTCTACTCCAAAACAAGTCAAACGGGGTGATAGGAAAATTCGGGAACAAAGGGCCCACCTCGGGCCGAGTGAGATAGCGTACATAATTTACATATGCTACGTGTCATAGCGTTATTTACAATGATTTAAGATAATCGGGTCCTCTTTAGGCAAGTTCTAGGGGCTTGAGAGGTCTTTCCAACATTTTGCACACTTTGTAGTTCAATTCTACTGAAGGAAAAAGGAGAAACTTTAGGTGCGGATTCCGGGGAATAGAGTTGTCCCCGAGGCTCGTACCCAACTTATTATATCTAAGACATGCCATAGAAAGAAGGGTGAAGCCCTACATACCTCTTTCCACTCCTTTTGCTATTCCAAATTCACGTCGCAATCTCGTCAAAATCTGCAAATTGGTCATGTTTACCAAAACTCTTATTAGGATTCTTAGAGTTAGAATCTGAAGGAAACGCTTGGCCACCGAAATTTCGGCAGCACTTCCTCTGTAAATATACCATCCTCAACATTCAATATAGCCAAATTTCTCATCAATCACGATCCGGGAATTCAAACCCGGCCAAACTATTAACCACAATTCCAACAACAATACTAACAATTCCATACTCAATCAATTTACTATTTCTTCCAAAAACTTTCCAACTTCAATGAAAATAATAACAACCTCATAATCTACATTCCAACAACATAACAACAAGCAAAACACTAAATAAAATTGACTCATTTTCTTCCATATTTCACCACAACCACACGGCCACACTAGCCCACACATGCACGGTCACACACACTCAACACACACGGCCAACACCAACATGCATACTACAACCTTTCCAAATTCATTCAACTTTCATTATCAACGTCGTATCCACAACAATAACAACCAAACACTAATTAAAATAGTTGAAGCATGACTCCTACACATAAACATATATGCACGGCCATGCACTATATTTCTCTCCTTCATGAATTTCATCTATTTTTGCATACTACAACACATATAAACCATGTATAGCACATAATACAAGATTAGAATTCACCTTTCTTCTTCAACTTCTCACTTGACTACAACTTGGTAACTTGAATGATTATGAATCTTGCTTGCTCCAACAACAACTCCACCTTGTTAAGCACCCTTTACTCGGTAGAAAATGATTTTTGAAAGAATTTTTGCAAACTTTTCTTGGAATTCCTCTATGGCCGAATAGCCTTGGGGTTTTTCTCTCTCTCTGTTCTTGCTTTCTCTTGAAATTTCTAGAGAATTATGGAGCAAAGATGACTTAGTCATCTATTTAATTGGAGAATTAAATCTCCACTTGGGCCTAGCCCATGTCATGGCAGTTGCCTTTTAATTTTTCCAAAAACAAATTAAGCCCACTTTGTATTTTTGGCTAGTTCTTGTAATTTATGAAATATTTTTCCAACTTCCAAATTTGCCCCTCGTCTTCCTCCATATTTCCACGAGTCATACTGCGAATTTTCCTTTATGCCCTTGACCTTCCTCATTAATTCCGCTTCTAAATTTTTCATAAGCAACTCGTATGCCAAACAAAATAAAATGTGGCCTTGCTTATTGTCTTCCCGCGATTGTCTTGAATTATCCGATTGCATAAAATGCGGGATATAACAATATGTCTACGCATGATAAATGTTTTGAAAGGCAAGTCTTTCGATTTCTTCGTACTTTACTTGCATATGATCCCGCTTATTGTATTTCATGCTTTACATACTCGCACATATTCAGTACCGACCCCCTTTTCTTCGGGTCCGCGTTTCATGCCGCGTGTGTACACCCGCATGAGTTGAAGACATTAACGAAGATGTTCCAGCGATTGGCGAGCTCAGCTTTTCGAGGCCGCCGAGTCAAAGTATTATGTTATAGTGTCATGTTCGTATTAGAGACTTTGCGGACAAAGTGTCGTGGGTATAAGATGTCGGTTATGTAAGCGACTATGTAAGCCGATGTGTCATTATGCATTGTATTATAAGTTCCATATGTTTCTATATGATACGGTTTTCTTTGGTTCGAGAAAGGTAAAAAAAGCATGTTATTTTTTTTTTCGAGAAAACTTTCGATATGTATTTATATTACGATTTGAGAGCCAGCGTGAGTATGAGTGTTATGTGAGTCAGCGGGTTCGCTCGGCCCTACACAAGGGTCGGGTGCCCATCAAACCCTAACAGAAATTAAGGTGTGACACTCCTACACCACACTACCTATACACGGCCACAACACAACAATTACAACTTCAACTTGAATCATTCAATGCCTTCATTCTCATCACATAATCCATGACAACAACAACCAAAATACTAAGTAAAATCAATTCGCTATAACCTACCAAAAATGTAAAATATACGGCGAACATCAACATGCACCAATTTCATGATTCTCATTTATTTCCACACTCCACAACATACACAAACCATGCATAACATATGAAAATAAAGATTGAACCTCACCTCTTTCACCTAGTTCCTCCCTCGGCTAGAGTTGAGAACTCCAAGAACGAACACTTTGCTTGCTTCAACAACAACTCCATGTTATAGAGGACCTTCCAATTAGTAGGAAAGCTAGAAGAAAATAATTATTTTTGATCAACTCTCAAGGCTTGTTCGGCCAAGCTATGGCCGAATGGCCTCTCTTGTTCTTTCTCCAAGCTTCTTGAATTTTCTAAGGTCTTCAAATGATGAAGATGACTTAATTAGTCATCTTTTGCTACTTATATAATTACACATGGGCTATGGCCCACATCCCACATGCACGGCCACATGGCCCCTTTGGCCATTTTCATGAAATATTTATTTCACTTCTAGCCCTTAATTTTCATGAAATGCTTAACTTCCCATAATTCACTTTTAACCCCAAATTTTCCTTATTTCAAATTTACCCTTAACACTCCATACCAATGAAAAGATAAATATGCAACTTGTGCATTAAAACAAAATCAACAAAACCGGAAATTAAAAGTCTTGTCCATAACTTGTCGCAACCAACTTAAAATATTCCAACGTACAAAATACGGGATATAACATCCTTCCCCCCATTAGAACATTCGTCCTCGAATGTTCAATTAGTCTCATAAGGATCTCGGGGGTTTCTTTTATTACTATACATGCAGTCTTATTTCCCAACCATATTTCTTTGTCTTTAATTCGAACTCTTCTATCGTCCCTCTCGCTCGTATCCGGCTCTCAACCTTCTGGCCACACATTATGTTGCAATCTTTACGTGAATATACGAAGGGGCTCAAATTAGCCCAAAAATACCTTAACGTGGCCTCACTAATCCTTATGTTTTACTTGTCTTCACCCCTCTTAACTTACAACCGGTATCAGGATAGGTCTTTGGTTCGACGATAGCCATGTCCTGTTTGTCTCGACAAGGAATCTTACCTGTAGCCCAAGCATCCGTATCAAATTTTTGTAGTGTCAATTGCCTTCATCTTACACTTGTATCTCTCGCCTCCGCTTCCCCCCTTTAGGGGTGTACTTATACCATTATCCGATTACACTCGCCCTATGTTCGTATTTCCACTCTCAATTCGGTGGTACCTTAATATAACTCTCTATCAAGGTTTGCCGACCTTTTCTAAATCGTCTCTTAGCATCACAAGCCCTTTACAATTTC
>NW_026721026.1:0-9158 GCF_029784015.1 Lycium ferocissimum
TATTTTTCCGTTTTTTCCCGTCGCGCTGGGTTTTGAATCCACACCTAGGCCATCAAATCCCACTACGGGGTGCCCCTTCTTCGGGCTCTATATTTTGGTATATACTTTTCGTGCCTTATATATTTATTCGGGGGTGATGGGGCCCTCGGTCACTGATTTCGTTACTCGTTTGGGGCTGGACATTACGTAGGTGTAGCTATGTACGTACGGTTATGTATTGTGTGATATGTGTTTGGGGTTTTTACCGCCGTGGCACCTTTTTTGGCTTTTTTGATATGATATGTACATTTCGACGACCTGGGGGCTTAAACATATGTTGACTATTTTGTGATAATGGGTATATTTTGCGCTTCGAGATCATTTGTGATTATTTATATTTATCAAGTTAGTATGTTAATTCGATTATCGGGGGCGTATGGTGCCCAATTCGGCCCTATGGGGCCTACGGGTTTGGGTCGTGACGGTGTGATGGGCCCCCGCCCCCCTTCGGACGGCAAACCCGTTCCCTTTTTACCTATCTAATCTCTTTAGATTCTTAAATCAATTAAAGGTAAAATACTAGTAAAATTTTAAAAAAATCTTTTGTCGTTTCTCAAATTAAACACTCGCTAAGGACTCGAACATAATGTATAATAAAAATACATCAATGTAACCCCTTTTAAAAGGCCTCGCCCGCTCGTCCAAAGTCTCAACCCGAACATGACATCATAGCTAGGACTCTTGCCGGAACTCCCCGGCAAATGGAGATCCAACCCCGCGGAACTCTTCAAAGGGCCCCACTCACGGGTGCCCCCGCGGCATGAAACGCGCCCCGAAGAAGAGGGGTCTCGACTTTGGAGTATGTAAGGCGTAAATGATAACATAATAAAATAGAGGGGGACATAAACGGCGTATAATAAGAAGATAGGGGAAATAAGGGAAAAGGTTTTTTTGGGTCGCGCCTCTCGGCGGAATTTGCTGCTCCCTTTCCTTTTATATATATTCTCCAAAACCCCTCCCGAATTACAAAATTTAATCCCGCGCCCCGGGCCCCCCGCGTCCGGGGAAAATATCTCTTGCGGCGCCATGTGGGGATCGTGCCCGGCAATGGGCCCGGGTTAAAATCATATGCCGCCCCTCGCTTCGTAGTGGTGGTCGTGCCCCCTCAGGCCGGTGTAGTCATGTCGCCCGTTTACGTAGTGGTGGTCTCCCCCTCGGGGCGTTAACATATCTAAGCATGCTTGGACCCCTCAAAAAGTTTCTTTATCGGAGTGACGAAAGGTCGGAAACCTCCGATTATTATGGAGTAATCATCATGACTTTTTCCTGAAGGGACTATTAATAAAAGGGCGAGACTATCATGGAAACATTGGGGGAAACAAAAAACGGGGATCAAAAGACATCGTTCGTATAATTGGAATCTTTAAATTAGTCGTTACCCAAAAAATGCTTAACATTTCATATCGTGTATTCATGGTAAGAACATATCCTTGACATATTCGTCATGACATTTTCTCATATCGGCATCATCTTGTCATCAAAAATCATAGTCGTTGTTTGGGTCATAAAAACTTTCAAAATCGTAAAATTTGGGTTTTTGGAAAAAAAATTTTTTGGAAAACTTTGTGAACTTTTAGGAAAAATCATATTTTAAAACCATTACTTCTAGCCTTTGAAAATGAAATCTTTTGGGAAACTTTTCACTCTCCTATGAATCATCCCATAGAAAGGAAGGGACGAGCCTTAACATACCCCCGCCGCGCCTTGTATTGTTTTGGCCCCAACTTGTTAGTCACATTCAAGAGTTGACATAATCGTTACCATTCCTGCACTTGTTTTCCCTTCAAATCTCTACTTGTTTTTTTTAAATTTGGGGCTCCCTCTTATCACCTCCCGGAATCTACCGGCCAATTTTTCAAAAAAATGGGAAATTCAACCGCCAAACTATCAACAACATAAACAACTTTCTAGCAAAAATTAAAATTCAATTCACATACCCTTCCCACTCAAAAACATCTATTTTTAAAAAAACCTTTTAATTTAAAACAACCATATTTTTCATTATCTGAAATTGTTGGCTTAAAAATTTTTCTTTAGTCACTTTCCCATCCCAAAACTAGAATGTCAATTTTCAATTTACATAACAAATCTTTACCTTTTACCCAAAAATTTGATTTTCATTCAACATCATGGAATTCACACAACAACAACAAAAAATAAAAGAAACAAGTAATAACTTGCTAACCACTTTCACATTAACCCCAAAACAAAAATAATTTTTCCTGAATCTTCCCTTTTTCACATCCAAAAACAACACAATATGCTATATAAAATTCATTCATTCTTTCCCATAATACAACACAAAACTCCAAACAACCTTACATAAAATTGGTCCCTTCTCTCACCATCCCCCATCCGGGCCACCTTTTAAAAAATTTTATGAACTTTTCCATTTTTTGGCATCCGTAAAAGAAACTTTTTTAAAAAATTTAATAACATCTTTTATAATACACAAAATTCTACCACAAATGTCCGTTCTAATTTTATTCATTTCTTCCTCTTCTTCCCCGCATGGCCATCCAACATATGAAAGAGAGTGTTAGACCTTACCTTTTCCTCTTAATTCTTCAAACCCCCCCTTAAGGTTATGAACTCTTAAAATAGGTGTTTCTCTTGCTCAACAAGTACTTCCTTTGCTAAGGACCTTTTAATTTAGGAAAATAATTTTTGAATTTTTTTCTCAAAGGGTTTTCTTTTTTTTCAAGCTTGGCCAATCCTCTATATTTCCTCTTTTTTTTGTTTTCTTTCTTTCTTTTCTTCAATTGTCTTCAATAAAAGATACCTCTCTCTATATAAATATATTTAACTTTTCAACTGTGAAAGGCACATGCTCCTTTTTTTTTTTTTCTTTCCTTTCTTTCTTTTTTTTTTTTAAGTTTTTTTCCCTTTTCTTGACTTTTCTCAAAAAAACCCAAAGAAACTAAGTAGCCGTAAAGCTTTTTTCCCCCCAAATTTACAATTAGTCCCCAGAAAAGACATAACTTTGGACCCAAACCCCTTTAAAAACTCCAGAAATTTTTGTAAATTCCCTTTTTAACTTCCCCTTATTTCCCTGAAACCCTTTTTTTGAAATTTTTTTTCCTTTTTTTCCCAAATTTCCTAAATAATATGTTTCCCCCCTTGCATTAAATTTGTTTGGGGAAAATGCTTTTTCATTCGCTATCTGGTTGGAACTTCGGGCTTCAGGGCCGTGCTAGCTTCGGATATTTGCCCCGGCGAGTTTGCCACCCCCGTTCGGGGGGTTGAGCGGCGGCGTGCGTGAGGGCTCCCCCGGGCCCCCCGGGGGTTTGGTACCCCCCTCCCCTCCCCCGGGCCCGGGGGAGGGTGGACCCTGCGAGAGGCGGGCCGGGTTGTTGACTCGGTTGGTCCGGGGACAGGGCCGGGGAAAATGGGTAGGGGATGATCGCGGGGGGGCGCGATAGTCGAGGGGCCCTGATTTTTGCTTTTTGGCCCCCGAGTTTTCGGGTCAAAGCCGCGAGGGGCCCTCGTGAGTTCTCCGGCGGATCGGCGCCTCGCGATTGATTAGTGCTTAGAAAGAGTCGGTTGATATGGCATCTATCGGTTGCTGATGTGGCGGCAAGCGGTACGAGTCTGAATGTTGTCCGAAGGTGGGGGTGCCCCTCGCCCCTATGGAGCGAGTTTTACGAGGCCTTCTGGCCCATTTTCCCTCGAGAGATGAGGCGGGCCGGGGTAGATAGATTTCTGTTAAACGAGAGGGCGGAAGTGTCGGGGGTACGATCGGGTTGATTCTCGGCCGGATATGTGCCCGCTTATGTTCGTTAGTGCCCGGATGCTCGGTATGTGATAGGGGGATGATTACTTGATTGATAGCTTGTACGGTGATGGCGGCCCCCGGGACGGGGATGGATATCCCCGGGTATACGGCCCCCACGCCCGGGGTATGGGGGGACGGGCCGGGGGCGTCGGCCGGCCCGGGGATTAGGGCCGGGGCCGGCGAGGGCCGGACCCGCGACATGTCGGGGAGTCTCGGCGAGGGGCCCTCGGCGGCGGCGGGCAAATGCCCTCCCGGCCGGCGCGAGACTCACCCCACGGTTTTCGGTTGAAGCCCGGATGGTGCGGGGTACAAGGCGGCGAGTTCCAAGGCTCGGGCTCACGGTGGACGGAGATTCTCCCCGGGAGGCCACCCTCCCCGATGTCCTCGCGCGGGGACGCCCTCGGGGGTGTTGTCGTGCCACGGGTGCTGCTTTCCGGCGGGGGCCACTAGGGGGTGTCCACTGGGGGGGCGGTGCGGGGGGGAGCGCTGGGCCCCTGCGGGTGGGTTCCGGGTTCGTCTTCCCCACGATCCATGTGCCCGAGGGGGCGGGGCACGCCGACCCCCGGCGAGCCGTGGCGAGGCCGTGGCGGACCCCCGGTTCGCGGTCCCCGAATGCCTATATGTTTTGGGCCCCATGGACGGGATCGGAGCGCCATCGGATGGGGTACGGTAATTTGGATTCTTAATTGGTTATGTTGATTGATGTATGAACTATTTGTGATTACGAAAAGAAACTCCCCCAAATCTTATAAGACCCTGTAAGGCAAATTTTTAACATTCGAGGACGAATGTTCTAAAGGAGGGAAGGATGTTATATCTCGTATTTTATGCATTGGAACAATCCGGATTAATTATGATAAGTTAAGGACAAATCCTTCGGGATGCAAAGTGGGTTTTTGGATCTTAATTTTATTTTGAGTCATGAGTTGTGCATGAATTTGTTGCATGGGACAATTAGGAAAATTTGGGACCAAAAATGGAATTAATGGAACTTGAAAATCATGCAAGAATAGGCCATGTTGGCCGTGTATGGGGGGGAGATGGCCCCAATTTGTGGACAATTTTAATTGGTCCACATGTGTGGGCCATGGTTAATGTATGGATCACCTAAGTGCTTAAAGATGACTTCTAAGTCATCATGCTCATTTCTATACTTAGAGAAAAACACAGAAGTTGAAGAACAAAGCTAGCAACCATTGACCAAGAAAAAGGAGAAAACCAAGTCCAAATTGAGCCATCCCAAAATTATTTCTTTGATAAAAACCCATTTTTTGGGGGCCCTAAGTAGCGTGGAAGTGTTGTCGGGTCATCCAACCATTCGTTTATCAATTGAAAACCCCTATCTTATTTGTGAGGTGGAAGAAGAAAGGTAAGAATCAATCATGTTTTATGTGTTATAAAGGTTGTATGCATGTTGTAGTATTCTAAAATGGATGAAAATCATGAAATATGGCATGTTGGAATGAAGGTTGTGTTTTGTAGTATATGGCGTGAAAAGGTGTGTGTGTGTTGTGTTGTGTTGAAACCATGAATTAATGCCTAGTTAGCATGTTGTGATTATTGTAGAGTGGAGAAATGAATGAGAATCATAAGTATATGCATGTTGGTATGTTGCCGAAAATGGGTCATATTATATGACAATGAACGCATTAATTTGCTTATCGTTTAGTTGTTGTCGTTATGAATTCTATGTCGACGATAATAGTTTAATGACTCAAATTGATATCGTAAGTGTTGTGAATTTGAATTGAGGCTATTGTACATTCGATGTAATTTGTATAACTATGAGAATGGCATTGTTGGAATGTGAATTGTTGATACAAATCATGATTGGAAGAGGAATGGGATATAGTGAGGTTCTCGGGTTTGGGGACAGTTTTCGGGCAAATTGGAGCCTTGTTGGATTGTTGAAATATTGTATGAATTGTTTAAAATGTTGTCGAATGTTGTTGGTATGGGTTTGGATTAGTATATGAATGTATAAGCGTTGATGTTGGCTTGAATGTGGCGTTGAATCGAATATATCAAATGTTGTCGAATGATGTAAAGGAGTTATTAATGTTATATTGCCTTTCGGATTCATTATTGATGTTGCTAGGTTGGTTGTTGTTGTTGTTGTTGATGATTTGGCGGTTAAATTCTCGGGTTTGGTCTATTTACGGAAATCTGCCCAATTTCGTAGAATTAAGGGATAATTTGGAATTAAATGCCTAAATGGCTATAGCTAATATTTGATATCCGTTGACGCATATGTAGACCTTGGGGGGCCCCAGGCGTAGGTTGACGTTAGCTTGAGTTTGGAGTAGCTTGGAGAGCGTTGAGGTATGTAAAGCTCCATTCTTTCTTCTTTGGGATGCCTTGGGTTTCAAATAGGCTATGACACGAGCCTCGAGAAATTCTATTCTTAATCCGAGCATGTTTATGACTTTTATTCGTTCTTGGAAATTAGTATGTTGATATGATGAAATATTGGCCTTTATGCCTTTGAAATAATTGATTTTAAACTTTTGCATAAAAAGTTTGGTTTTAAAAGTTAATACTACGACGCGTATCTTTCACGGGAAAAGGGTCGGATTGCCTCGATATGCTCGTAGGTGATTGTTGGCATATGATAAGTATGTTTTTCATAGGCGGGCCCGACTCGGGTCGACACCCATCCGTGGGGCCCCCGACTCTTTTTTATAATCGACGACTTTTGAAAGAATTCGATTTGGTTTTATTCCCATTTCAAGTACGATCGGGTTACTTATCTTTCGAGTTTTCATAATGGTTCGATAAGCGTGATGACTATGGCTTCCCTGCGGGCCGGATTGGGTTGACGGGTCGAGTGGATCCCGAATCTTTATGATTACGATGGCTCTTTGAAAAGAACTTAATATGACTACCTTTCGACCCGAGTATGATTATATAATTTATCGTGAGTCGAAATAATGATTCGTATACTATGATTAGGTATGTGACTATGGATTCGAAATTTTAGAAATGTTCTGAGTGATATTCGAGAGGAAATTTGATTTGGCTATTTTCTTGGTTTGGATATAATAGTTCGCTTTGGTTATTCCATTGGGTTATTATAATGACTTGTATGCGTTATGTGATATTGCCAGGGGATTTGTAGCGGTATGTTATGTTATGTGATATCCTTGGGTATTTGGCGCGTATGTTATGTTGTGATATTACGGGTATTTGACGGTATTTCGTGAATTGCAGGGAGGTATTTGGGGGGTATGTTATGTGATGTGATAGTGCCGTGGATTTTGACCGCGGTATGTGGTGTGATGCGAGTCCATGCATAATTTGTTTTCTTGAGAAAAATATTATAACAAGTAAACATTTTGGTATTTTTGGATATGTACTTACTTTTTGTACTTCCTCGATTATGACTGATTTGATTATTGTATATTTAAATTTGCATACTCGGTCATATTCGTCGACCCCCTTTCTTCGAATGCGTTTCATGCCGCGGTACGGGTACGATTCGACGATCCGCGGTCAGGACACCCGTTACGGATTGGGTGCTCCCTTTATTTCGGAACCCACATCTTGGTATATATACTCGTCCGTTGTATATGTATGAGTTTGTTCGGTCGGCGGGGCCACATCCGTCATATGATTAGTTTGGGCTGTCAGGGTACGTAGCGTATATGTGGGTTAGGCCCATCACTCAGGGGTGTTGGTATGTTATATGTTACGGGCGATCCTATTCGCCGTGATAGCCTATGACTTCGATATATATATATATATGTTTGTGTTTGAGATGTGTTTGAGGCAATGCCCCAGTGATATTTGTATACGTAAGCCATCTGTTTGTGATTCGAGATTTAATGAATATGCTGGGTGCCCCGGCTCGGGCACTAGTCACGGCCTACGGGGTTGGGTGGTAACCGAAATTAATCTAATCGAGAAATAGTGTACGAATAACTCATATCGTGTGCGGATAAATATATACAAAAATGGTGGAACGTCGCCCCAGAAAGGCTGTCACAAACGTACGGATATACATGTCGTTATCATAGTCCAAACAAATAATATCACAAATAAGCCGATAAGGCTATCATAGTAAAGGGGGACGTCCAAATCACAAATTACACGGACACTGCGACGGTGAATACCCATAACCCACACATATATGTCTACGGACCTCTAAGGTCATAACGAATCATATGACGGGACGGGGCCTAAGTACCCCGTGAATACATATACGCTATGCATAATAACGAGAATACGGAATCAAAATTACATGCTCCCAGCGAGGAACAAGGGAGCGCTCGAGTCGGTGAGCAACGGGAACCTAGTGGTGGATCATCCAAATGAGTATGTGTCCCTGGCGGCATGAAACGCGACCCCGAAGAAAGGGGGGTCGGTACGGAATATGTCGAGTATGCAAAGCATGAAATATAGTAAACGAGGATCATAGGCAAAACCGAAGTACGGAAAGTAAATGCAATATTCAAAATATCAAAATGTATATAAAAATACAAATCATGCATAGGGCTCTTAGAACGGTGGTCGCCGCGGTTGGCGCCACGCCACGACATCGCACAGAAGGTTTCATATCTCGAAGTATCCCGTCACATATCATAACACGTCATAATAACACCGAGAATAACACCAAACGGAACCGGCCCTCTAGCGAGGAGCTCGGTGCACCGTAACACAACATCACACCGGAATATAACATAGTACGCGCGTCATACATAACCGGCCGAGATCGGTGAACGAGGTAATAACCATAAGCACGGCGGAGTCGTGAGTAACCGTATGCATAAAATCATAGTCATAACTCGTTAAATAAGTAAAAATCCGTATGCGGAAGTCAAAGTGAAAATAGTGTTAAGTCTTTCCGAAGGTCATTAAGGATAAGCATAGAAAAACGCGGGCCCCACGGACGAGTGCCGATCCCTCCCGGGCAGGCTACGAGAGAGTACAGGGAATGTTATGTCTCATAAAGTTATCTATTAGGTTTCGGGGCGATCCGAGCTCGTCTATAAGAAGTTACGAGCGTTTGAAGTTCGGGACCTTTTAGTGACAATTTTTTTTTTATAAGACTTTTGAAATTCAATCATTTGAAAACATAAGAACCTTAGTTGGTTACATTAAGGGGTAAGTCTTTAAGAATAAGGTACATATCTAAGCTCGGATCCTAAGAGTGGAATTACCCCCGAGCTCGGGTCGCCCTTTGGTGCACTAAAGACATGCCAAAGAAGAAGGTTAAGCTTTACATACCTCGTCCGCTCTCAAGCTAAGTCAAGCCGAGAATTCAACTCGGCCAAATTCAACAACACCCGAAATTCAACCCGGCCAAATTCAACAACAACCAAACCAACAACCAAGCTACGACCAA
>NW_026721027.1:0-8893 GCF_029784015.1 Lycium ferocissimum
TATATCATAGGCGAAAAGAAACAAAACCCGGCCGGATTGGGTGAAGGGAGGTAATAAGAAGGGACGAAGAGTCGTGACAACTATAGGATTTAAAATATTTTAAAAGCTCTAAATTCAAAATGAATTATCTTTTAAAAAATCAAGACGATAGTCAAATCGAGTTTCTTCGGAATGTCGTTCGAGGGTATAGCAAATAGAACTTTAGGACTATTAGATACGTATCAAACAATATGAAATAACTTATGGGAATTAGGGGCATAATCGTCGAAATACAAACATAATAGAAGTAAGTGATCGATGCTCGAGAGTTAAGACGATAGTCACTTTAAGTCTTTCAAAGTCGTTAAATACTACCGGAAGTCTCGGGGCCACGGACGAGTATCCGGCTGTCCAGGAATCATTTATGAAAGTTGGAGACATTCATTATGGGATCTCACGAACGTTTCGAAAGCCGTCCGGGCTCGTCTATGAAAGTTACGGTTGTTCGTAGTTATAGAATCCTTTAAAAACAATATTCTTTATGCAAGATTTGAAATCCAATTGTACAAAAGACTTAAGAACCATAAGTTGACCATATTAAGTGTTACATCTCGCATTTTGTACGTCGGAAAATTTTTAAGTTGTTTGTGATAAATTAGGGACGAGGTTATTTTCCGACTTTGTTGTAAGACATAAGTGTTTTATGATTTTATGGGATGGAAATATTAATAAAAATTTGGGGTTAGAAGTGGAATTTTGGAAAATTAGTAGTTCATGAAAAATAAGGCCACATGTAGTGTGGGCCATGGCTACATGGAAGATTAAAATATGTGGAGTTAGATGACTTGTTAAGTCATTTTCATCATATTCATCTTTTGGAAATTTCATGAAACTTGGAGAAAATTTGGAGTGAAGGAAAAATTTAAAAAAAAAAAAAAAGGGAAAAGAGGGGCACATGACCGGCCATGTGCCCCATCTATATATATATATATGTGTGTGTGATGACTAAGGAGACCACACTTCATCATTCTAAGTCCTAGAAAGTTCAAGAAAAAGATGAAGAAAAAAAAAAGAGAGAGGGAAACGGTTTTAAGGGGCTGGCCGAACCAGCCCCATATAGGTGACCATGAAGGGTGTTTTCTTCAAGCTTTCAACTCATTAGAAGGCCCTCTACAACATGGAATAATTGTTGGAACAAGAAAAACTCATAATCATACAAGTTACCAATTCTAGTCAAGTGAAGAAGTGGAGGAAAAAGGTAAGAACTTACACTCTTTTATATGTTATGGAGGTTTATGTGTGTTGTAGTGTACAAAAATGGATGAAATTCATATGGAGTATGAACATGGAGGTGTGGCCGTCCATGTATGTTTGCATGCAAGAATCAACTTATTTTTATGTGTTATAGGTGATTATGCATGTTGTAGTATGAAAAGGTTGATGAAATTCATGGAAATGTGGAGAACATGTTGTGGCCGTGTATGTGCATGTGTGTGGCCGTGTAGTGTGTGTTGTGTAGGGGTGGAGAGTTGTTTGAATTTAGCATGTTTATGTGTTGTTGTAACATGTAGAAAATGAATGAAACTTATGAGATTACATATGTTGAAGTTGGGCCGTGAACTAGGGGCTGATTTGGAGTGTAATATGATTTTAATATAGTTCTTGAAATTATGGAAATGATGTTGCTAGTATATGGAATTGTTGATATAGTTTATGAATTTGGAAGAAAGGAATATGTTGTTATTGTTCTTGTTGAGTTGGAAGGCTTCGGGTAAGATTGGATGTTGGTTTGGACATCTTGAATTGCTTATCGATATTGTTGTTATGATTGTTAGCATTGTTGTTGATAGATTGGCCGGGTTGAATTCCCGGATTGTTATTGATTGAAATTGGCCAAGTTGAACTTGGTGGGATGGCGCATTTACAGGGGAAATGCTGTCGAAATTTCTGTAGGCAAGTGTCAACTCAAGAGTTAACCTCTAAAGGTTCTAATCACTATTTGGTATATGTGACCAATTTGTAGATTTTGGCGAACTTGGGCCCCGGAATTTGGAGTAGCGTAAGAGACGAAAAAAGGTATGTAAGAGCTTCACTTTCTTTCTTTGGCATGTCTTAGACATAGTAGGCTTGAATATGTGCCTCGGGGACAATTCCTTTCTTAGAAATTCGAGATTGAAATTAACTACTATTCATTCGGTAAATTGAATTAGAAATTGTGTGAAATGATGGAAGAACTCCCGAACATTTAGAACTTGCATGAGTAGGACCCGACTACCAAAGGCCAGTGGTTTAGCTACCTCATTATGTTCTATAATGTACGTGGTGGTGTGACAATGTTCCTAATATAATTATTACTTCGGTTTTCAAAAATGGCTTCGGAAACGCGTTTGTGGTTCACTGATGATTTTTAAAGAACTAGTTTTATACAAAGAAACACAAAATCGATTTTTCTAAAATCACTCCGACGGGGGTGTGAGATTTTAATATTTAGACTTTCTAAAACCACTCCGAAGGGGGTGCGGTGGCTCGAACTTATGCACGAGTGTGCTTATGGCCTCGGTCCGTGTCCGGCAGTGTGGCCTCGGTGATCAGCGAGTGTGCTATGGCCTCAACTCACGTCTGGGAGCACTATGGCCTCAGCTTATGTCTGAGTGAGCTATTTTTCCAAAACCACTCCGAAAGGGGTGCGAGATTTTACTATTTCATTTCACTTACTATTTATGTCTACATTATCATTACTAATACGCCCGAAGGGGCCGTGATCATTATTATGCCGGAAGCGGCAATGCCCGAAGGGGCCGTCTTTGTTATTATGCCGGAAGCGGCAATGCCCGAAGGGGCCATCTTTATTACTACGCCGGAAGCGGCCGTCCGAAGGGACTATTTCATTGAATGTCGGAAGCGACGCACGGGTTGGATTGCATCCTTTACTTAAGATGTGTATGTTCATTTGCATTATTCACTTAGGGATTACATGAGACCCGTAAATATATATATTTATGCTTCTTCCAGCGAAGGCTGCAGGTATTGAATTTGATTTGCGATTTCTTCTCTCTTAAATTAAGCTGCGGTTATTATTTGTCACTGCCTTACATATTCAGTACATTCTTCGTACTGACCCCCTTTTCTTCGGGGGCTGCGTTTCATGCCACGCAGTACACCCGGACGAGTAAAGACTTTGCTAGGAGCTGTTCCGGTGGGATTGGCGAGCTCCATCTCGGTTCGGAGTGTTGCCGGAGTCGAGTACTTATGTCATGGTATTTGTACATCCTAGAGACTTTGCGGACGATTGTCTGTGGATAGTGCGTCGGGAAGTGCGAATAATTTGTAAATGTTAAAAGAGTATGTATTTTCGATAATGATTGTTTGTTGTTTGAAAAGTTCCATGTTTTAAGAAGTTTCGAAATGGCGAGTTTTATTACGCGAACGTTTAAGGTTCGCTCGACTCGAGGAGAGTCGGTGCCCATCACACCCTAGTAAGGTCGGGGTGTGACAAAGTGGTATCGAGCGAGTGTCTGTCCTAGGAGTTGTACGCAAAGTCGTGTCCGATAGAGTCCGTTTTATGGTGTGAAGCGCGCCACATTTATAAACGAGGCTACGGGGCATTTAGGGATTGTTGACCTTCACGTCATAGATCGTGCGATAGAACCAAGGCATAGGAAAATGAAATTCCATACGTAAGCTTTACATACGGCGGAAGGAGGCAAGTAACGACATGGACGGAGTTACAAGGGCAAGTTTGGAAATATTTGTTACGGTTTACACGAAACAGAAAGTTCCAGATGGTCACGATGCCTTTGTAAGTTGTTGTTGGTATCTGCTGTGAGATCTCGAATGATAAGAATCTATAAAGGTGACCATTGAGGATCAAAAAGGGTAAAACGGTAATTGCATAAGAAAGGACGTGTTACGAAAATGCCTCAGAATCTGTGAAACTTTGACTGGCTCCAGATTATGTAGTAAAGGGCATATGAGGAAGTGGACGCGATTGTATCAGCATTAAGGCACCAAATCCCACCAAAGTTTCGGGGTTAAGCGTGCTCAGGTGGGAGCAATTTCATGATGGGTGACCCCCTGGGAAGTATGAAGAAATTTTATAAATTTGAGTATAAGAGACAAACGAGAAGCCAGGGTGGCCTAAAGGAAATTAAATGTATACGGGATAGTTGGGGACCATAAGAGGTCATGTAGAATGTGACAGGCTAGATTGGAAAAAGGGGACAGAAAGTACATCACGGTTCTGGAATCAGGATAGGTTTGAATAGTGTTGGGAAGTATTTTGTGGGTTAGTCAATGATAATTACGTGCATGTGTATGAATGCATACGGTATCTTATATGTGAGTGTCTTTGGTGAGTATGTGATTCCCGACCACCGGTGCTACGGTGTGGAAACCATTAATCGAGTAAGAACCGCGGAGCTCAAGTGTTGACAAAAGTAAAAGGGAGTAAGATTTTAAAGGTAAGAATGTAAAAAGAATAAGGTGTGATAGGGAATAAGAATTTGCGTGAAATTTGAAAGCCAGGGTCTAAGAAAGAATGGGATATGAGGATATACGCTATGAAACTATATGGGCTGTCGACGTGCAACGGTGTGCGGCCGTACTTGTAAATAGTTTGTATTAAGGCGTGAAGAAAAAGGACAACCACGGGAAGGGCCTCCCCGGAATATTATGAGATCTCATAAGGACAGTGAACATTCGAGGACGAATGTTCTAAAGGGGGGGAGGATGTTACATCTCGCATTTTGTACGTAGGAAAATTTTTAAGTTGTTTGCGACAAATTATGGACAAGGTTATCTCTCGACTTTGTTTTACGACAAATGGTTTATGATTTTGTTGGAAGGAAGCATTAATAAAAATTTGGGACTAAGAATGCATTTGGAAAATTAGTATTTCATGAAACTAGAGTAAGGTGGGCCATGGCTACATGGAAGATATATAAGTATGGAATTAGATGACATGTTGAGTCATATTTCATCTTTTATATCCTAAGGAAATTCTCATGAAACTTGAAGAAAAGTTGGAGGGAAAGGAAAAAAAAAAAAAAGAGAGGACAAGAGGGGCACATGACCGGCCATGTGCCACTATATATATATATATGTGTGTGATGAAAAGGAACCACATTCATCATTCTAAGCCATAGAAAGTTCAAGAGAAATTGAGAGATGAAAAAAAAAAAAAAGAGGGAAACGGCTTTAAGGGGCTGGCCGAACCAGCCCCATATAGGTGACCATGAAGGGTGTTTTCTTCAAGCTTTCAACTCATTAGAAGGCCCTCTACAACATGGAATAATTGTTGGAACAAGAAAAACTCATAATCATACAAGTTACCAATTCTAGTCAAGTGAAGAAGTGGAGGAAAAAGGTAAGAACTTACACTCTTTTATATGTTATGGAGGTTTATGTGTGTTGTAGTGTACAAAAATGGATGAAATTCATATGGAGTATGAACATGGAGGTGTGGCCGTCCATGTATGTTTGCATGCAAGAATCAACTTATTTTTATGTGTTATAGGTGATTATGCATGTTGTAGTATGAAAAGGTTGATGAAATTCATGGAAATGTGGAGAACATGTTGTGGCCGTGTATGTGCATGTGTGTGCCGTGTAGTGTGTGTTGTGTAGGGGTGGAGAGTTGTTTGAATTTAGCATGTTTATGTGTTGTTGTAACATGTAGAAAATGAATGAAACTTATGAGATTACATATGTTGAAGTTGGGGCGTGAACTGAAATTTGATTTGGAGTGTAATATGATTTTAATATAGTTCTTGAAATTATGGAAATGATGTTGCTAGTATATGGAATTGTTGATATAGTTTATGAATTTGGAAGAAAGGAATATGTTGTTATTGTTCTTGTTGAGTTGGAAGGCTTCGGGTAAGATTGGATGTTGGTTTGGACATCTTGAATTGCTTATCGATATTGTTGTTATGATTGTTGGCATCGTTGTTGATAGATTGGCCGGGTTGAATTCCCGGATTGTTATTGATTGAAATTGGCCAAGTTGAACTTGGTGGGATGGCGCATTTACAGGGGAAATGCTGTCGAAATTTCTGTAGGCAAGTGTCAACTCAAGAGGTTAACCTCTAAAGGTTCTAATCACTATTTGGTATATGTGACCAATTTGTAGATTTTGGCGAACTTGTTGGAATTTGGAGTAGCGTAAAAAGACGGAAAAGGTATGTAAAGGCTTCACTTTCTTTCTTTGGCACGTCTTAGACATAGTAGGCTTGAATATGTGCCTCGGGGGACAATTCCTTTCTTAGAAATTCGAGATTGAAATTAACTACTATTCATTGGGTAGAATTGAATTAGAAATTGTGTGAAATGATGGAAGAACTCCTAAACATTTAGAACTTGCATGAGTAGGACCGACTACCAAAGCCGGTTGTTTAGCTACCTCGTTATGTTCTATAATGTACATGGTGGTGTGAAAATGTTCCTATATATAATTATTACTTCGGTTTCCAAAAATGGCTTCTAAAACGCTTTTGTGGTTCTTGATGATTTTTAAAGAACTAGTTTTATACAAGAAACACAAAATCGATTTTCTAAAATCACTCCGACGGGTGTGAGATTTTAATATTTAGACTTTCTAAAACCACTCCGAAGGGGTGCGGTGGCCTCGACTTATGCACAGTGTGCAATGGCCTCGGTCCGTGTCCGAGCGGCCGTGGCCTCGGTGATCGAGTGTGCTATGGCCTCGACTCACGTGCGGGTGCACTATGGCCTCGGCATGTCGAGTGAGCTATTTTTCCAAAACCACTCCGAAAGGGGTGCGAGATTTTACTATTTCATTTCTTACTATTTATGTCTACTTTTATCATTACTAATACGCCGAAGGGCCGTCTCATTATTATGCCGGAAGCGGCAATGCCGAAGGGGCTATCTTTGTTATTATGCGGAAGCGGCAATGCCCGAAGGGCCATCTTTATTACTACGCGGAAGCGGCCGTCCGAAGGACTATTTCATTGAATGTCGGAAAGCGACGCACGGGTTGGATTGCATCCTTTACTTAAGATGTGTGTGTTCATTTGCATTATTCTTAGGAATTACATGAGACCGTATATATATATATTTATCTCCTTCCGGCGAAGAAATTTCATGTATTGAATTTGATTTGCGATTTCTTCTCTCTTAAATTAATCGCGGTTATTATTTGTCACTGCCTTACATATTCGGTACATTCTTCGTGACCCCGCTTTCTTTGAGAACACGTTTCATACCACGCAGGTACACCCAGACGAGTAAAAGACTTTGCTAGGAGTTGTTCCAGTGGGATTGGCGAGCTCCATCTCAGTTCGGAGTGTTGCCAGGTCGAGTACTTATGTCATGGTATTTGTACATCCTAGAGACTTTGCAAGGACGGTGTCTTGTGGATAGTGCGTCGGAAGTGCGAATAATTTGTAAATGTTAAAAGAGTATGTATTCTCAGATGATGTTTGTTGTTTGAAAAGTTCCATGTTTTAAGAAGTTTTCGAAATGGCAGGTTTTATTACGCGAACGTTTAAGGGTTCGCTCGACTCTGAGGAGAGTCGGGTGCCCATCACACCCTAGTAAGGTCGGGGTGTGAGTGGGACTTTAACATTAAGAAGTAAATAAGAAAAGATAGCCCGCATACTGTCTGGATGAATTTTTATTTGGCCAAATCATGGGTGGCATCCCGCTAGTGCCCAATTGCACGACCAAATGGCTTGTTTCATGAAAAATCAATAACTTCCAATAATTCACTTTTGACCCCAAATTTTCCTTAATATTCCATACGATAAAAATCATAAGCAACTTATGCCTTAAAACTATATCGAAGGTCAAAAATCTCAATCTCGTATCCGGGAGTAACCTTGTCCTTAACTTTCCGCAGTTGGCTCGGAATGTCCCGACGTACAAAATACGGGATATAACAGATTCCATGTTGATAATGAGAGTTTAATGGCTCAAATTGATGTTGTAATTGTTGTGGGCTGATTTGGAAGTTAACGTGAATTTGGTGTAGTTTTTATATTTATTAGAATGACATTGTTAGAGTGTAGATTGTTGGGGTAATTCATGAATTTGGGAGAGAGGAATGTGTTGTTGTGTTGTTTCGGGTTTGGGGTGGTTTGGATGAATTGGAGTGTTGGTTGGGTTGTCTTGTATATTGTGTGGGTTGTTTAAAGTGTTCTTGAATATTGTTGGAATGGTTTTCGGATTAGTAATGGAACGTGTGAGCATTGGTGTTAGTTTGATTATATGTAATTGAATTGAACATAATTGGAATGTTGTCGAAATATGTGGAGAAGAGTTATTAGTGTTATAATGTGTTTTGAATTGATTGTTGAAGTCGTAAACATGGTTGTTGGTATTGTTGTTGATGATTTGGCCGAGTTGAATTCTCGGGGTGTTGAATTTATAAGGGAAATGCTGCCCAAATTTTTGTAGAATTTAGTGTTTTGGAATTGAATTATAAGTATCTACGGCTAATGTTTGGCATATTATGACGTTATTGTAGATCTTGGGGAGTCGAGACTTAGGTTTGGATTAGCTTTGAGAGCGGACGAGGTATGTAAAGCCTACCGCTATCTTCTTTTGGCATGTCTTAGTCGTAAGTGAGCTATGATACGAGCCTCGGGGTAACTCTATTCATAAGATCCGGGCGTATCTACAATCCTTATTCAACTGTGATGTTCATAGCCTTAATATAGTCAAGTTATTGTCCTTGTATCCTTTGTTTGATTGGGAACTAAATGTTGCGCCAAAGAATTTCGTTTTTACGTAACTATGAACGACCGTAACTTTCGTAGACGAGCTTGGATCGCCCCGATATGCTCGTAGGAGGTTCTATGGCGTATAATGACTCTAACCTTCATGGGGTGGGCTCGGATTGAGTTGATACTCGTCCCTGGGTCCCACAAATTCCCCTTTTTATAGTTCGATG
>NW_026721028.1:0-9250 GCF_029784015.1 Lycium ferocissimum
AAATTTGCGGCAATTTCATTTTGCCATATATAGCTATTAAGTTAACTATTGCGACGACATTTTAGTACTTGATGCAACATTATTATTTCACAGTATAACATTTTATTTTAAATAATATTTTTGTCACCAAAATGTTACTATGGCTACAACAAGTTTCAACTCATGAATAAATATTAATAATTAGTTACTAAATTTTATTATAGCTAAAAATTTGTGGTCGATTATTGAACTTTAACACAATTTTTATAACTTGAAGAAAAACATTTATTTAGCTACAATATTTGCTTCAAATAATTTATCGTGGCCATAAGGTTACTATTGTCGTTAAAGATGCTTTAACTCGTGGAAAAAAATTAATAATTAGCTAAGGAATTTTATTGTAGCAAAAGATCCGTGGTTATATCATTTAACTATTGCCACATTTTTTATAGCTTGAAGTAAAATATGTATTTAGCTACAATGTTTTGTTTCAAATAAATTATTGTATTAAAAGGTTACCATTGCTAGAGTAATCCTTTTCTCGTAAGTGGTAAGAACTTAGGATTAGCTATAAAATTTATCCTAGCAATAAAGTTGTAGCTATTTATGTAACTATTGCCACAATATTTAGCAATTATAGCAAAAATGAGGAATTAGCTTTGTAAATTTTGATTTTCGTAAATAAGTAATTTAATGAACTTGTAGACAACTACGAATTTGTATTTTTGTGGCTATTACTAAGTAATAGCTACGATTTTTAAATTCATAGCTTAGATTTCAGAGCTATAGACACATTAAAGGTGGTGTAGTGTATGTGGCTCCGCCACTGCTTCTAATAGAAATTAATTAAAACCATTTGTTTCCTTTTAGATGGAACACTCTTAGTTACATATTAAAACTACTCCCCTCCGCTTCAAAAAAAGATTGACACTTTTCGCTTTTGAGGGTCATCAAGTTGTTTTTTTACCGTAATTATTTCATATGTCTTTTAAATTATTAACTGCAGACTTATAGTATTTTCATGTAGTTTCTAAATATGTAAAGTTTATTTTAAAAAATTAAAGATTCTATATTTAAACACGCAGTCAAAATTAAGAAGTTTGACTCTCAGAAAGCGAAAAATGCCAATCTTTTTAGGACAGAGGGAGTAATTAGAATTATTTTTTCTTTTTAAATAATATTAATTGTAAAATAAATCTGTACACATTCTTTTTTTGTAATTTAACAATCAATTTTGAAAAGACTGGCCAAACACAATTTTAACAAATACTAAAAAAAGGCTTCAGAAAACACAAATTTTTACTCTATAAAAGTATTTATCTGAAAAGCTAGTTTAACAAATGTATTTCTCAAAATAAATAGTTGTTAGAAGTTTCGCCTAATAGACTCTAAAGCGACTTAGCTTCATTAATTATCTCTTTCTCTTTTAGTGGACAGCCTTTTGCGATGAAGAAACCTTGAAAGTTTGCTCATTCTTTTCTTTAATTAATTCATCCTTATATTGTCATGCAACTTAATTACGTATTTTCAAATGAATCTCTGTCGGAAATCTCATATTTTTGATTATTTTCGACGAATTGACGTCAAAAATTCCATACTTTTGATGGACCTCCGTCGAAAATAATTCATTTGTTTTTGGATTTGCAATTGCCTCCTTCACACTAAGCCTTAGTGGACATTTATTGGCATCTAATTAATTAAACTCTAAAGGCAAGTAATATCTCTCTTGAGTTTAGATTAGTTTTCAGATCTAATTTAATGTGATATCTTGGTATTTCTTAATTGCCACATGTAACTTATGATGCAATCAAAATGGGAATTACTTGTACGAATAATCCATGATATTATTCTAAAGAGCACTAGTTAGGGGAATGGTTAGCGACAGATAGTTAAATTTATGTTAGAGGAAATAGTCAGATTCCCACCCAAAAAAAAAAAAAAAAACAACTTGCAAGCTGGCTTAAGAGTGGTAAAATTAGCATGTGAAACTATGATCTGTTTAACCCGTTTAATTTAAAGTTGGTCATTAACTTACCCATTTATTAATTCAGCTCATTTTAGTTCAACTCATTTCACTCCATCTAAATATTAGACTAATATGTAACCCAAATTGACCTATAGAAACCCTGTTAAAATATTTTCAAAAAGATTTTCTTTTGCTTGATATGTTATATATAATCATAATAAAGAAAAAAAAATAGTTTTATAAGGTACTTACAAAATTATAAAAGAACAAATAAAAATTAAAACTTAGTAACAATTGTACGGGTTGGTTTATGACACGTCTTTTAGTTCATTTTAGCCTAACTCATTTCAACCCATTTTGATACGCTCAAATCAGCCGAACCTACCAATTTGACACCCATAACCTAGCGAGTTCTATCCTCTTCTTCCTTAACACCCATCGTGGTGGTTCTAACAAAAACTCCCTTTGATCTCCGGTTGCGATATTACTTCCTTGTTGTGCCAAAAGCTAAGTTCACAAATTTTATTGTTGTTTCTTTTCGTTTTTTTCCTAACTTTGGTGGATGAAACTTCTCATTTGAATAAGAGAATATACTTAGCACCGATGTCTTTTTTTAATCAATGGTTCCCTCAGAGGGGATTCAATAAATGCATGGAGAGGGGCTTTACCTGACCTCCGCATTACAATACTATAGTGAGGGGCACATCCTTCACTACTGGAAAATAGTCTTATGGCAACGCCGAGAAAACCGTTGCTATAGATAGATGAACCGTTGCAAGAGATTTATAGCAACGGTTTAAGGTGCGTTCCATCTCGCTCGCGTGCCCATACATCTATGGCAACGGTTTCAGAACGGTTGGTAAAACACGTTGCTATAGCCATATCTACACAAGAACGGTTGTCCCCTTTCGATGCAACGAGTTTTGTGTGTTAGTTGGAACGATTTCCAATCGTCCCCATAGACCTTTAAGCAACGCCTTTTGAGGCTATTGTGTCAGCTTTGTGTAGGTTATTGCAACATACTTTTTATTTATTGCAACGGTTTTTGTCTATTGCAACGGCCTTTTTTTGGTACGAAAAATCCGTTCAATTATTTTTGAAAATCCTATTGCAACGGTTCTCATGACCTATTGCACGTTTATCCGAAACAAGTGTCTCCGTTATATATATATATATATATATATACACACATTACAAATTCAATAAACCGTAAAGCACAATTTTTCATAATCCAAAATATCCAACATTCATCATAATCCAAAATGTCCAACATTAATTCATAGTCCAAAATATATATCCAACATTCCTAATCCAACATACCCGTACAAGCAAAATGTTCAACCCAAAATGCATAGTTAAGTTTTACATTTCAAGATTTAGGATAAGTTTCAACATGTTCGATAGCAAAAAGATTGTTAGAACATGTACAAGCTTCATAAAAGATCTTCTCAAGTAAGATCAACGTGTTCATTGTCTCCTTCCCTTTTCTTCATTTTCGACACCTACAAAAGAGAATGAATAATGTCACTACCCTTCAAACGCACACGCACATAATACAAAGATACAACTTATTATAAATGGATACCAATTTTATACTACAATTTAAATACGTAAAAAATCAATATCAACCAAAACGGAGAAAGAGAGAGACATGTCGTACAATATGCTTAAAATTACACAAACTCGAGGAATTAAAAAATTATACTAAGACCTTCACTGATACATTTTGAAAATAATCAGGCTAACTGGTCTAGTTTTTCACATCATAAATGCAGTGAGTTGATGATGACTACAGTATGTGATGACACCTGCATCATGTTTTTGAGGGAATTCTGGTGGATGTTGTTTTCTAATAATGAAGGGATGGAGCAACTTTTGATGCTGGTTATTGGTATAAAGGAAGTGAGTAGATGGAAAAATAAGGAAATCAGAAATATTGGTGATTCAGGTATGGTACTGGCAGGGACATGGTTTGGGTCTGCAGTGACAAACTTGTATACTCATGATCCTAGTCTAATGGGATATGAAGAGGTACATCATAGTATTGCCGTTTTTAATTAGTTGCACAAAGGTCGGACAACTTGTGCAAATAAGGTGGTTGTTGATGGATGGCTGCTGTGATGGTATCAGAAGCGTGTATAACTTTGTATTATTGCTATTACACCTCAAGAGGTCCGGACAAAAATGCAAGATATACCAGAGACAACATACAAGGACACAAGACAAGGCCATACATGCAAGACTCCTACTGGTTTTTTCAAAGACAGACTGCAGCAACTGGTAGCAGTTCAGCACTATTGCTGGTTTTTTGCATTGCTGCCAATTTGTGCACCAAAGGGACCAGACTTGGGACACATACAAAATTTCAGCAGGTGCAGCAGATTAACAGCAAAATTTCACTTCAAAGAAACAATTTTCTTAGCAAGATTGGTCAAAAACTGGTTTATTATTCAGAATAGTAGGCTGGACAGCTTGTGCAAATAAGGTGGTTTTTTAAAAAAAAGTCTCAAGGCAAAGTCTGCCCCCTCCGGCATAACTTCCTTAAGGAAAAACTAAAGGTATGCCGGAGGGGGCATAACTTTTCCTCAAGGCATAATTTAGTTTTTTATCAGCAAAACTTTTCCTTAAGGAATTATGCCTTATGGGGCGTACTTTTAATTAAGGTATAACCAAAAGTATGCCTTAACTAAAAGTGTGCCTTGAAAAGTTAAAAAAAAAAAAAAAAAAAAAAAAAAAAGTCTCAAGGCAAAGTTCCGCTTCTCCCAAGCATAACTTCCTTAAGGAAAACTAAAGTTATCGAGGGGGCATAACTTTTCCTCAAGGCATAATTTAGTTTTGCCTTATGGGGCAAAATTTTTCCTTAAGGAACTATGCCTTATGGGGCATTATTTGCAAGAATTTACACGAGATTAGGGAAATGATATAGAGTATAGAGAGTTGGCACAAAAATAAACAATCGTAGGCAGATTAAGAGTGTGACTGGTTTTACTGGTTTTTTAATTTGCAGATATGCAGGTTCATCAAAAATGCAGCTAGTGTTGGTTTGTATTGGTATTGATAGCAAAATGCAAGATATACCAGAGACAACATACAAGGACACAAGACAAGGCCATACATGCAAGACTCTACCGGTTTTTTTCAAAGACAGACCGCAAAGAATCGGTAGCAGTTCAAAGACTATTCTTTGGTTTTGCATTGCGCCAATTTGTGCACCAAAGGGACCAGACTTGGGACACATACAAAATTTCAGCGAGTGCGAGCGTATTAATGGCAAAATTTCACTTCAAAGAAACAATTTTCTTAGCAAGATTGGTCAAAAACTGGTTTATTATTCGGAATAGTAAATGGGAAACTTGTGCAAATAAGGTGGTTTTTAAAAAAAAAAGTCTCAAGGCAAAGTCTGCCCCCTCCGCATAACTTCCTTAAGGAAAACTAAAGTTATGCCGGAGGCATCTTCTTTTCTCAAGGCATAATTTAGTTTTGCCTTATGGGGCAAAACTTTTCCTTAAGGAATTATGCCTTATGGGGCAGACTTTTAATTAAGGTATAACCAAAAGTATGCCTTAACTAAAAGTGTGCCTTTAAAAGTTTAAAAAAAAAAAAAAAAAAAAAAAAAAGTCTCAAGGCAAAGTACCCCTCCGGCATAACTTCCTTAAGGAAAACTAAAGTTATGCGGAGGGCATAACTTTTCCTCAAAGGCATAATTTAGTTTTGCCTTATGGGGCAAAATTTTTCCTTAAGGAACTATGCCTTATGGGGCATTATTTGCAAGAATTTACACAGATTCAGGAAATGATATAGGGTATAGAGTTGGCACAAAAATAAACAACTGTAGTCTGCAGATTAAGAGTGTGACTGGTTTTACTGGTTTTTTAATTTGCAGATATGCAGGTTCATCAAAAATGCAGCTAGTGTTGGTTTGTATTGGTATTGATAGCAAAATGCAGAGCTCACAGAAGCTGCAGGTGCTGTTGGTAATACAAGTCACAAAACACCTACTTTGGTTTGCACAGTCTGAAGTGGGGTTGCTGTTACTAGTTAGATAGACAGTATGGTCATACAGGATCTATGTATTGACTCTTCTTCAGTGTGTGGTATTAGCATTATATGCTCATCCTGCTGAAGAATTGACAATATGTGGAAATGGTATTGGCTTTAGGGAGTATGCAGTAGTTGAAAATTTGCACTGGTGCTAGTTTCCTCCAGAAATTTCATTGAAGCAAAAGAGCTACATTATAGTTAAGTTGTGCAGGATTCAAATGGTTGCTGTTTTTCATGTGGAATATGGATAAATGACTTTTGCATGGAAACAACAAAGAAATAATGCGAGTCACACAATGAGAGGCAATCCTGGGAGTGTAGCAAGTTGCAGCTTCTAACAAGTCTCCTCTTATTGTTCTGGTTTTTTACAACACATCAGTCAAGCAAAAGAATTACACTAAGATACGAGTAATTTCTTGAGAGGATAGTTGGTCAAGTTGTGCATCAAGGGGCCAAGCTTGGAAACAATTTGATTGACACAAGTATGATGGAATGCGGTGCAATGGCAGTTATGAGTTACTGCAGCTTTTACACCTGTGTGATCAATAAGATGAGCAGCAGGACACAACATTGCATGCAGAATTCTATCATTAACTCATTTTATCAAGTTTTTGTTTTTTTACCACATACATAGTTTAGGCTTTTGTAGCACCAACTCAAGACATCATCAAGTCCTAAATTGGAACACTCCAACCTTAGACATAGCATTAACCAGGAAATCAGTAATAACCTTAATAACCATGATTTAGCTATTCGAAAATAGTAAAGCTCACACATTTCACTAGATATTTACTAAATTGAAGTAGTTCCATCCATTTCTTATCTACTTTAAATGATATAATAGGAAAATAAGCAACCGAGATATTGTAAAAATATTGAGACAAAAACTCAATAATTTGAACAAACCAAAAATCACAATTTTAATGAAAACGAAGAAAAGATGAAGGGACATGAAGAAATCAAAAGCCCTTACCTCACACTAGCGATTCACGGGCTGCGATGTCAAACCGTTCGTCTATTAAGTGACCAAAGTGTCGTAGAAGAACACTTGGGATTCGGGAGAACGATCAACACCCTTAAAGAAAAAATCGTGCTCGCGATGTCGAACCAGTCGTTTACGACGTGATAAAGTGTCGTTGAAGAACACTTGGGATTCGGGAGAACAATCAAAATCCTTAAAGAAAAAACTTTCTTTTTCCGTTAGCCAAGACCATTGAATTCTTTTCACATCATCAACAACAAACCAATAGGTCAAGTTATATGACAATATGTAGGCTTATTTGCATGTAAGGTGGCTTATTTCAAATTTTAGGATCTAGAATAGCAATAAAATACACTATATGAACCTTTTTTATTTGGACGAGTAACACAATATTGCATAAACGTTTCTCCTTTGTCTTCAACTTCGTACCTAAAGAGATTTCTTCATTTACTATTTGACTTAATGCCTTCTCCTTTGAATTTAATCACATGAATATTGTTCCAAAAATACATTATTCTACTATCGAAAACCAATAAAATTTTCCTCTCGTAACTATATTTACGAAGCGAAAGTAAAGGAATAATACGCTTTTTTAAATGTATCTTTTCAGCCATTCGAAAACACCATGTCGAGAAAAAGATAAACTTTCTATACCTTATAGCCACTTCCATGGTAATTTTTAGTCACTCAAGATATGGTCGATTAAAGTTATACAAAAAATTACAAGAAGAAACAAGTTTAGATCCAACATCGTGTCCAGAGAAAACAATTTCACCACACTACATGAAATCGCCACTATAAAATGCACCCAACAAGAGTGAAATTGCGAGAGAAAGTCAAAGGAAAAAAGCCAAATCTCAGCTTTTTTCTTTTGACAACAAAATAGGGAAGAAAAGTGATATTGTAGAACCAAGCAAAGCAAAGACCCAACCAAAAGGCTTAAAATTATTTCAAACCCACTTCGATAAAGGACCCAAATTAATTGTTTGCTGAATATCACAAAAGGGGTTCTATTTTTTAGCCTTTATACGAGTTTTCTAAACTTAGCTTATATCAAATACACTACCCACACCTCACGTATTAAAGAAAAAATAAGAGATTAAAGAAGAAATTCAAAAATAATCAAAGAAAGAACTTACAATTTCTTCGGTTAATGATGTCTCAAATATGTCTTCTCGCATTTCTCAAACAACCACTTCTTCTAACCATTTAGCAGCCTTTCTAACCCTAGAAATTAACTACACTAATATTTTGAAATTTCAGTTGAAAAAGACCAAACAACAATATAAACAGAGAAGATGAAATGAGGAGTTCTGACGGAGAGGAGTTCTGATGGAGAATCGTTAATGGAGAGGATTTTTTTGTTTGATACGTTCATCAGATGAAAGAGAAGACATATTAGTTTTGATTTAGCAAATAAATGTAAAAAGAAAAGAAAAGAAATGATTTTGGCAAGTTAAGCAAAAAATAGAGCCGGGAAATTAAAGGGCGGAGGAATTAAAACCGTTCCAATAGATAAAAATAGTCACAGATAACATTAATTGAACGGTTAACAAATGTGTTGCTATAGGTAACCCTATAGCGACGGTTTGCATGCGGTGGCAACGGTTTAATTATTAACTTGTACCGGTGTCCTCAAACCTTTTGGCAACGGTTTTAACCGTTGCCATATGACATCTACAACAATAAGTTTAAGAACCGTGGCTAAACAATCATACAGTAGGCTCAATTTCTGGTAGTGTTTACACGCTAGCTTATCCTAATAAAAAGAAAGAGAAAGAGAAGGGTTGCTCCTCGCAGAGGCAAATCCAAGATTTCAAGAGGTTGGGTTCACCTGCACGTTAAAGGTTGCTTAGAAATTTAGAAAAGAAAAAGACACAAAACTGCTTATAGTGGGTTCGATCCTGCAATCTTAAGGGATTAAACCCAACACTTAACTGGTGCGCCACTCGGTCTTGTTTGATCATGAGTTTCTTCAGTTAATATAAGATATATTTTAAGAATTATATACATAATACACCGAGTTTAGTCGGGTGACCATGGTTTCACATGACCTATTTTTCTACATAAATTCGCGCCTAGCTCCTCGTCAGATAAGCTCCTTAGAACTAGAAGCAACCAAACAAATTCAGCAGGGTTGAATATGAAGTTTCCCTTCTTCACTCGAATTCTAATGTTGGGCACTTGGGCTTGCCAACTACATCATTCTTCAAGGTAGATATAATCTTAGAAGAGGTAGTTGTTTTGCAAAAGTTACCTTTTGATCTGCCGGGGGGGTAATC
>NW_026721029.1:0-30458 GCF_029784015.1 Lycium ferocissimum
TTTCGGACGATGGCATTAGAGTTGATACTCGCAAGTATCAGAAGCCGTGAAGACTTGGCCAAGGCCTACGACGCCTACGTAAGTTCGTAGTTTTCTGGGATTGGCTATTATAGAAGACTTGCAGGGCTTTTCATCTATCTCAAACTTCCCCCACTACTAGAAAATAGGCCTATAGCAACGGTTTTTTACAAATGCTTATCAAGCCGTTACAATAGAACATTTCTTGCAAATGTTACACCCGTTGCAAGATCCCTTTTACCTAACCAACACTTCTACAATTAGACCGTTGCTTTAGTCGAAGAACCGTTGCTATAGAGGTACATATAGTAACGATTATGTGAACCGTTGCGGTAGATTTCTATGGCAACAGCTCTATCGAAAAAAATAGCTATTGCAACGGTTTATTTTCTCCCAATATTTCTCCACATTTAGTAGACCCGCCAAAGCTTCTTTTTTTAATGAAAAATTAAATACGAATGTCACTCTATGTAAACACTTCAGCTTTTGGTGGAGGGTTTTCTTCTCCAATGAGGAACTCGAGGGTTTTCTTCTCAAAGAATGAAGTAAGGATTTTTTGCACTGGTCCTACAATTAGTACATGTGTTCCCTTCTTTATCTACATTTTGATTGATTTCTTAGTGGTACTATGATTGTACTTCAAATCAGAAATTCCATTGAAGGGTTTTTGGAAATAAATAAAAATTACACAAATGGGTTTCTATGAAGTAGATGTTTTTGTTCCAATATATATTTGTTATTTACTCTTATTGTGGTTTAGAGGTAGTATCTCAAATCTGGGTTTCTTATGATTTGAGGAAAAAATCTTTCTTTGAACATTTTGGTTATTATTTTTCACCATTTGCTTTATGGGTTTCGGAAATAGGTGTACAAAGCCAAGAACAAAGGTTTAGATCTCAAAATATGTGATTTATTTAGGCTTTAGGCTTAAAGCAAATGTATTTGGTGTTATGTTTTGTACCCGAATCAAAGATTTCTTTGTCATATTTTTTTGTCAATTTTGAAGGTGTTTATGAGGATTTGGTGATGTTTTTATGCCTAAAAATTTAGTCCTTGATGAGCTAAAAAAGTGAGTATCTTGGATATTTCAAATGATCAATAGAGTCATTTGTAGTTTGTCCTCTTATTCTGGGGTTGAAAAGAGTTGATGTTTAAGAAGCTAGGTTTCAATTCTTTGAGCCAAATTCTGTTTGGAGTCTATTTCATACTATATCTTCAGTTCACTGCATTTAACAAATTGTCATATACACTCATCGTTTGTGGACTCAAACTATCATTTATGTTTTCCGTACCACTATCTTGCTTGCTTATTGTTGTAACCTATTGTTTCTTCATATGTATTTATTTGTCTTGCTTTAAGCATTAAACCTCTTTGTTATGTTTTTATTTATTCATTTATTTATATCAAAGAGCTACTAGGCTTTCTAAAATTTGATTAAGTAACGAACAATGAGAATGCATATGTGTCATAGCTGTAGCGTGATAAATACAAATATGAGCGAGAAATGTGTATGTTTACCAGTTATGGATGAGATGATTGAAGGAGGATCGGATTCAATTAGTATTCTCCCTTTTATTTGATGGATTTGCTTCTCTACCCGTAAATTGATTTTGTTAGACATGTATTTGCTTAAGTTAAAGCAAAGATGTGGCCTCCGCAAAATTATTAACCGGTGAAAGAGTATAATATATTCCCCTTGTTGTACCGTTTATTTGCTCTTGTATATGTCCATGCTAGTGCAAAATATATTAATACATTTTTACGTTGGTATTTCCCCATAGATGGATCATGGTTTTGCTTGCGTCTATTTTTGCAAGTTAAAAATTTGGCAATTTAAGAGAAGGTCCACTTAATAATATCCGGCTTATTTTGTATTGCTTGAGGGTTTGAACGTTTATGAGGTGCAGTAATCTACCAGCTTAAAACTTCTCTTGCCTTGATATGTCATATTCTAATGCCTTTAAGTCGAGTTTGAAAAAAATAAAAAAATGCAATTTGATAATATTAGATTGCGTTGCCTTTGTATTTCGAATATGGTGTTTCATCGGTTGAGAAATTTTATCCTATACCGCATAGTCTCTCTCGTTTATCCCGATCCTCCACTATTAGATCCCATGATATGAAGTATACATTATGGTTGTTGTGTGATTTCAAGGACCGTTGTCATATACTTTTTAGTAATTAGTTACCGAGAACTGAGTTCTTGGAATTTTGCACCCTTAAGTATGTCCTCTTTTGGAATTTGCACCCTATCCTATATTTCTTTTAATGACTTGCACCCTAATCTCTTTATTTCTTTGAAAAATGATAAAATCCCTCTCTTTTTCATTTTTCTTGAGGGGAAAAGAGTAAAGATATAATTACTATGTCCCAAAATCTTTGAGAGTTGAATATTCTCGACCAAGGTTCATATTTGATTGAAAAATATGGAGCCGACTCTGAGCCGAGTTATATGATAGTTCATAATTTTGATCTTCAACGACTTGTGTCATATAAAATTCTCTATTCATATGTTGACATTGATCTGAAAATTCTAGATATGCCTTCTAGTAGTCACTACATATTGACATCAAGCTCTATTTTTGGTTCTTCACTAACATGACATTCTAATTTTTTATCCGTTCTACCGTCCAAAGTGATTTAGCTTACAAATAAAACTCGGGAATTGTTCAGTATATAGTTGTTCGTGTGATACAAACTAAAATAAAAAAAGGCATTTTAGTTGTGTTGTTCAATCAAATAAGGAGATCCACTGACCAAATTTCTAAGTTATTGATTGACGATTACTTTAAAAAAGTTCCAGTAGCAACGTGTTTTAAATTTCATGTAGACTGATGTGATATATTTAAGAAAACCCACTACTATAAAACTCCATTATAGAGGTCAACAAAATTCTCAACCTTAAACTAGAGAAATTCAAAGCCTATTGAATTTTATTACTTATAAAAAGTGTATATTATGTTCATTCAGATGTAACAAATAAGAATATGTTTTCAAATAAAAGTGATTTTTTTACTTTGTTGTTTTTGTTATCGTGTTTTTATTTGCTAGAGCCTTCTCACTAAAAATAAAGAGATATAACGAAGATTACGCAAAACTGATTTTTTTAAAAGTAAAGATTGCATACTCTTGTTTACGTCAATGGTTTCGTTGGCTTTTGCTTATGTCCATCAAGATGCCATGTCGTTTGTAGGTATTTAACTTTAATGTAAATGGAAGTGAGAAGTGTAGTGTGACTGACTGAGTTAGCTGTTACTTTTGTATATTTCAGATCTTGTGCGGGCATTTTCTAGAAAGGTGCTTGTTATTGGTGCCTTTTGAAGAGTACTTGGAGCTTGAGTGAGTTTATTTTTTATTTTTATTTCTGAAAAATATACATAGTAATGACTTGGTTTTGGTTTCTTTAAGACATTTGCTGATGGTTTGTGTTTATAAGAAAATTTGAGATTATCTTTATGGTAATGTAACATTGTTCATTTATGTTCTGTTGAACTACTGTCAGAATGTGCTGCTGCTGTTTTTTTTTTTTTTTTTTTTTGTGCAAGTTTGAATCTCTTGCATGTTTTCATGGGTTTAGTGTTGCTATATTTCCTTAGATCATTCATTTCTCAAATGGTTGAAACTTTGTTTGCGTAACTGAAACTTCACCCTTTTCACTTTGAGGGACACCTAATAGTTTCAATTTTTGTGTTTGTTCATCTAAATCAACTTGATATGATGGCTCAGTGGAAAAAAAATGCTAACTTTGAGGCAATTGTTGATGCAGCACACATTTTTTTAATATTTTGTGTGATTTTTCTAAGTCTTTTTCTTCATATAATGAAGAAAAGAATGTAAGAGAGATATCATGTTGAAAGGATTTTCAAGAACATGTTTTGATGATTTTGGTATTTGCTATTTTTGTCAAGGAAAATGGCTTAGTTTTGCAAGATGAAAAATGTCTCTTCTTGGCCTTCTAATTGTGGGAATCGAATACCATAAAGGGTCAACCGAAAGTGAGCTTCTCTAAAACCTTATATATGTTACTGTGTAACTTCAAGATTCTGTGTTTTCACAATGCATGAATCGAAACCATGGAAATATTATTATACTTATTTCACTACAAGCATGAATATTCCATTTTTGATAATAGAATGGTGTATGCTTAAACCTCACTGCTGGCTATTGCTTATTTGTCGGTAAAGATTTCGCTTACATAACAAATTGCTTTTACCGACCAGTATCTTGGCAGGGCGACCTGGTACGGCGTCCATTTGCAATCCGGTGTCTGCAGCGATAGGCGTCCGTCGCTTCTCTCGTGATGTTGTAGAATAGCAAAAACCGAGCCCTCAAAGTTTTAGACAAAAAATGAGGCAATCGGAGAAAAATGGGATTTTATTTAGGGTGGTTGACCATCTTGGTATACCCAGTTGACTTTATCTTAGCTCTAATCAACAGCCCTTTTAGCATATGAATGGTCTCCGTCTACATACACGCTCGTTGTATGTCTCCGTACTGTCTCTATCCGTGACCGCTTTGATCCCGCGTGGCTGCGTTTTGCAAAGAAGAAAAAGCATAGAGAAATTAGGTTCAGCCGTACGAAGAATGGAAAAGGGCCAAACATACCTCTACTATGAAGAATGAGGCCACAGAGTGAAAAGTGGAATTCTTGGAGCGTGGTATGCCCCTCTATTTGGCCTATGATTTCCCCATAAACAAAATTAACAACCATCTTCTAAGTGCTAGTATGTTTTCTTGTTTTACTTGAGCTTAGCAAACATACTCGATCTTATCTTATGTTCGTTAAAATTGCTCGAAATTGTTATCCAAACACCGAAACACCTAATTGTGGGAAAGTTTCCATCTTTCAAAAGAGGGCTGTAATGATAATGCTTATGGCGTAAACCTCACCATAGTTTAGCCCTTAAAGTAAGAATGAGACATCGTAGAGGGATGGGATTTTTTTGTAAAGGGTGTTGCCCTTTTCTGCCATGTCCATGATTTCTTCTCCATTCATGAAAATCAACAATCCTCTGAGAACAGAAAAACAAGAAAAGGAAAATGACAATTGATAAACCATCTCAACAAAACCCCATGAGTATTCCTCTGTAAAAAGAGGCCATGCTCTTCCCTTCTCTACTTCTGCTGCAACCACTGCTATCTATGATAAACAGCAGCCCAAAAAGTAGATATGTGGTGTCATTTCTACGTTGATCGCGTGCATCACCCGAAAAGGGGCGTTGATGATGATTGCTTCTTTCTCGTGCTATTAGTTTACGATTTGAGAAATCGACCCGTAACTCGGCGAGGCAATCCGGTAGCAAAATAAGTTCAATGAGGCGTTGATGATTTTCATTCTTTACGCATCGAGATGGTTGAGCTTTGCTATATCTTGGCGTGGCATCTTTTGGAGTCTTTTGAGATACGGGAGCTATTTAGGTTTTTGTGTCTCACAAAGGTTTCTTAAGCTTGCGGCCATTAGTGGTGTTTAGCTTATGTCCGAGAGAATGTTAATCTTTGTGTCCTAGGAATGAGGCTTTTTATGGAACTCGAAAAAGGTTGAGATTTTCTAAAGGTGGTTATTCTCTTCTCTCCGTAGTTCAAATTTGCGAATGAATTTCCCTATACCTTTGTTACACAAAGATTTAAGAGAGCCCTTTTGTCAACAAAAATGCCAATTATGGTGATGACGAGATAATGCATGTTTATGGTAGTAATAAGGAAAAGGACACATACATAGATACCTCTTAAACCGTTACATCCCGCATTTTATGCAATCGGATAATCCAAGACAATCGCGGGAAGACGATAAGTAAGGCCACATTTTATTTTGCTTGGCATATGAGTTGCTTATGAAAAGAATTAGAAGTGGAAATAATGAGGAAAGTTAAGGGCATAAAGGGAAATTCGTAATATGCCTCGTGGAATTATGGAGGAAGACGAGGGGCAAATTTGAAATTTGGAATATAATTTTATGAACTACAATTTGGCATGAAAGAAAATAATTGGGCTTGGAAATTTTTTTTAGAAAAAAAAAGGCCCAACCGGCCAAGGGGGTTTGATCCAAGCCCATATGCATTAAGTTTACAAATATAAAAGATGATTGGGTCATCTTTAATTCCATACCATCTCTAGAAAATTCAAGAACAAAAAAAAGAAGAGGAGGAAAAAGAACCAAGGCCTATTCGGCCATAGAAAAAAATTTGGAGTTTTCAAATTTGATTCTAAAAATTTTTCTCTTCTAGTAATTCTACTAAGTCAAGGATCCTCTCTAACGTGGTGTAAGTGTTGAAGCAAGAAAATCGTTCTTTGTCGCAAACTACAACTTTAGCCAAGGAAGAAGTTGAAGTAAAAAGGTGAGAATTCATCAACCTTTACATGTTTTGGATGTTGTATATGATGTGGTGTGTGAAAAAGGACGGAATCTATGAAAATATGAATAAAACTCATGGAACCATGAAAAACATGATATGGCCGTGTAGTACATGGTCTAGCCGTGCATGTATTGTGTGTGTTGAGTTAGTTTTATGTTATGTGATTGGTTGTTGATGTAATGCATAGAAAGGGATGGAATTCATGAAAAGTAGGCATATGTAGGTGTTGGCCGTGAGTGAGGTGTGTGTGGTGTAAAATATGAATCAATTCCTATATGGTAAGTTAGTAGTTAGTGACATGTACTCTATGATGCAAATGAAAATATGATGAATTTGGCAAAATGGTATTAGTTGGAGACTTGTTCTAGAAGTTATATGAATGGAATGTAATGTTCTTGTATGCATGAAAGACAATATGACTAGTACGGGATTGTTGGAATGTAGATTATGAAGTTACTATTATTTTCACCGAAATTGGAAGGCTTTGAAGAAGGTGGTAAATTGAGATTATGTGTCTTGAATGAAATATGTGAACCGCTAATGTAGTTGTTGCTTTATGTTAATAGTTTGGCCGGATTTGAATTCCGGATTTTATTTGATGAGAATTTGACTAAATTGAATGTTGAGGATGGTATAATTACATAGGAAATGCCGCCGAAATTTCGGTAGCCAAGTGTCGTGTTAAGAATCCAATTCTAAGGCACTAATGAGAGTTTTGGTAAACATGACCAATTCGCATTTTCGACGAGATTGCGACGTGAATTTGAAGTAGCGAAAGGAGTGGAAAGAGGTATGTAAGGCTTTACCTTCCTTTCTTGGCATGTCTTAGACGTAGTAGGGTTGGCCACGGGCCTCTGGGCCCTCCCTTTCCTCGAAATCCAAGATTGAAATTGACTACTATTCATTCAATGGAATTGAAGTAGAAATTGCGTTGCATTGTTGGAAAAACTTTCTAGACATTTAGAACTTACCCAAATAAGACCCGATTACTCTAAGATCCTCATAAGTAACGCCATGAATTATAAGATACGTAAATTTGATACGCCGCCTCAATTGGCCCGAGGTGGGCCCCTTGTCCCCGGATTTTCTTCAATGTTCTATGTGACGTATTGCGAAGTAGAATCTAAAGGAAACTTTTGGGTTATTATTCTAACTACGAGATAATAGTTGTTTGGACTAGTTCGTCGACTTCAAGACTTATTTTCTTTTCTAAAAGCTTAAGAACGTTTTTCTAAAATATTTATTCTTTTCTAAATCAAAGTTTTACAATTTTTTTGAAAATCCTTATAATTGAAATAACGACTATGATTCTGCGATAAAAATGATAACACTAAGGATGAGGGAACATCTATGACATCACATGACATGACAAGATACGGCGTGATATGATATATGTATAAGTATGTAAAATAGGTACATGTAAATAGGATAAGTAAATGTATACACGACATGTATATGTGTACAAGCTACGTGTGTGAACCTGGGTCGGGGGGAAGGGACACATGGGGGAATGGGAAGGAAATATGTTTCACCGCCACCGATCGACTCGGTTTATCATCCCGGACGCGGGGTGCCCCGACGCGGGATATATGAGTGAGCCGGTGCATATCGGCGCTATGTGGGTGAGCCGACATTATTCGGTGCTATGATATGACCTACCATGTCACGACCAGACATGCTACGATAAGATACGCTACTAAAGAAGCGTACTATGACATGATATGCCATGATGCGGCCACGACAGGACATGATATGATATGCTATGCTATGGTAAGACATGCTATGATATGCTATACTATGACATGACACGCTATGACACGCTATGACATGCTATGCTATGATACGAGATATTATGTTGTACTATACTATAGCCTAACACACTATGACACGATATACAAAGACGTGATATACTATAACAAGACAAGATAAGATATAATACGATATAATACGAGATGTTAATGTATGACGTGTGTGTGGTGGTATAAGCTTTATCTTTTTCTATATCCTATGGCTCCATGACATTATAAATTCTACATTATGTTCGCTAGTGTTACTTTCCATGCCTTACATACGGCAGACACTATTTGTACCGACGTCCCTTCTGTGGACGCCGCGTTTCATGCCGCGTTGGCAGTCGCCGACAGTGGACTTGATCCTTAGGAGCTCTACCACGGATGCACTACAGCGCTCCATTGTTCCGAGCCTCACTTTCTTGGTACTATTTTGTATATATGTATTCTCGGCACGACAAAGTATTTCGGCCCGTTTATGTATATATGTACTATGTCTAGAGGCTCGATTTATCCGTACGCCGGATGTTTGTATTTTGGGTCGTTGTATAACTTGATAGCAAAGTTTATTAGTCCATGTTTATGATGCCGCTACTAATGTAAATGTTCTGTAACGAAAAATTTTTTTGGCACGGTTTATACGACTTGCTAAGAGGTACAGGTAAAACGATAGGTAAGGGGTGCTCTCGGCACAAGTATCGGTACTCGTCACGGCCCCCAGACCGGTCGTGACGAAGTGGTATCGAGCAGCTTCGGTCCTAGGGGTTTGTCTACGAGCCGTGTCCGAGAAGTCTTGCTTATGGTGTGTAGCGCGCCACACTTATAAGCAGGAGGCTGCAGTGGCATTTAGGAAATATGACCTTCTTTGTATTCTAAGATCGTGCGATAGAGCTATGTTACTGTGTTTCCATATTCTTTTCTTAATCCTATGTTATGGTTTCGGTAATGCCGCCGAAGAGGACAGCCTACAAGAGCCCGGTATGGCAAGGCGGTGGCCAAGAAAAGAAATGAACGGGAGCTAGAAGAAGGGGAATCTCATAATGAAGCTCCCCCGCCCAAAGCGGGCAGAAAGAGTCCGACCCCCCCCCCAAAGACCTCCGGTTCCACCTCCGGCGGCCCTCGGGCCGGCGGATGAAATGAGGCCATCCAGCTATTGACCCAGTTAGTTGCCGCGCGAGGCTCGCCGGCGGGATACGGACCGAGAGGCGATAAGTGCCGGGGCCCGTGACTTCATTACTCTAAAACCACCGTAGTTTTATGGTCAAAACCGAGGAAGACGCAGATTTCATAGACCGACGGCCGAGGACTCGAGGATCATGCATGCTTCGGATAGCGAGTCCGCAGATATTTCATACAGTGCCGCGGGATGCGGGCGTGCTCCGTGGTATGATAGTCGGGAGAGCCTCGAGGGGAGCAAATGCCCCTCCCGTTTGGGGGAGCCATCGAGGCATTTCTACGACATTTTCGCCGCCGGAAGTTCGACGAGCACGAGCTGATATGTTCTTAAATCCCAAGCAAGGGAATACAGCGTCGGGAATGCGGCCCTCCGCTTTAACTCGCCGGCCAGGTATGCCACAGCCATGATCGCCGAGCATGGGGATCATGTACATCGATTTGTGAGTGGGTTTGGGCCGCACATAATTAAGTGAGTGTGCGACGATTTTCACTCCGGGACGGGATGACCATTGCCCGTATCCGTGCTCATGCCCAAAACCCGGAGGAACAACACTGACCCCCGCGAGTAAGAAAGGCGATCCGGACAGGGGCTCCGTAAAAGAGGGTTTTTCTCGGACCGAGCGCAGTGGCCGGAGGGGGACGAGCACAAGAGCAATTCAGGTATTCAGACCAACCGGCAGCCAGTGCACCTCCTCGATTTGCGGATAGGGGACCAGATCAGGGTACTCGAGCTTCGGGGTCCCAAAAGAGATGTAGCCGAATCAGCCTGATGATGCCACCCCCGCCACGGTGTACCCGTGTGGCCGGTGCCACACTCGGGCGTTGTTACTGTGTGGACTGTGTGCATGTTATGCTCGGCGGGGACGGATGGACCATTTGATGCGAGATTGTCCGCTAAGGAATGGGGGGAGTAGAGCACACCGCCGGGTCGCGCCAAGCAAGTTCGTCACCATCCGCGCGCCCTCCAGACAGGCCTCCTGTGCTCCAGCAAAGCCGAGGCCGAGGCGTAGGAGGGACACCCGGCCCCGCCCGGCCCTCCACACCGCATATATGCATTGACAGGACAGACCCCGAGCCTCCCGTACGCGCAGGTACATTTTCGGCACCTTCTATGATATGCGTGTAAATTGATTCGAATTCTATCTTATCCTATGCTGTCTTTTGTATTGCTGGACGTATTGAGAATTCGGAAATTAGGACGAAAAGTAACCATACGTACAGGTAATAGTGATATTAGAGACCGCGGAGGGTAGAACTATAAGTAAAGGAAAAGATGTGTTACGTGGGCGTTTTAAAATCGCTAAGACCCCGACTTGTTCTATATTATGTGATACAAGCAAAGCAGTGAAGGAGCGGAGGTGAAAATACTACGGCTAAGACACCGAAATGCATTAAAGCTTTAAGGTTAAGCGTGCTAGGGTGAGAGTAATTTCACGATGGGTGACCCCCGGGAAATATGTCAAAATTCCATAAATATAGGAACAAAGAGACGAATGTAAAATTAGATAGCCCAGTATAAATTACAGTGTGTGGAATGGTTAGAAACCCTATAAAAGTCATGTAGCCGGAGACGGACTAAATTAGCAGAAGGGAAAGGCATGTTGGGCCTAAAAAGGGATATGTTGAACGATATGTGAGATATCTACGAAGGGGACCTCCCCGAAGTATTATAATGCACTATGAGGTTAGTTCAACATTCGAGGACGAATGTTCAAAAGGGGGAGGATGTTACATCCCGCATTTTATGCAATCGGATAATCCAAGACAATCGCGGGAAGACGATAAGTAAGGCCACATTTTATTTTGCTTGGCATATGAGTTGCTTATGAAAAGAATTAGAAGTGGAAATAATGAGGAAAGTTAAGGGCATAAAGGGAAATTCGTAATATGCCTCGTGGAATTATGGAGGAAGACGAGGGGCAAATTTGAAATTTGGAATATAATTTTATGAACTACAATTTGGCATGAAAGAAATAATTGGGCTTGGAAATTTTTTTTAAAAAAAAAAAGAGGGCCCAACCGGCCAAGGGGGCATGATCCAAGCCCATATGGATTAAGTTTATAAATATAAAAGATGATGGAGTCATCTTTAATTCCATATCATCTCTAGAAAATTCAAGAACAAAAAAAGAAAGAGGAGGAAAAAGAACCAAGGCCTATTCGGCCATAAAAAAAAAAATTGGAGTCTTCAAATTTGATTCAAAAATTTTTTCTCTTCTAGTAATCCTACTAAGTCAAGGATCCTCTCTAACGTGGTATAAGTGTTGAAGCAAGAAAATCGTTCTTTGTCGCAAACTACGACTTTAGCCAAGGAGGTTGAAGTAAAAGGTGAGAATTCATCAACCTTTATATGTGTTGGATGTTGTATATGATGTGGTGTGTGAAGAAGGACGGAATCTATGAAAAAAATGAGTAAAACTCATGGAACCATGAAAAACATGATATGGCCGTGTAGTACATGGTCTAGCCGTGCATGTATTGTGTGTGTGTGTTGAGTTAGTTTTATGTTATGTGATTGGTTGTTGATGTAATGCATAGAAAGGGATGGAATTCATGAAAAGTAGGCATATGTAGGTGTTGGCCGTGAGTGAGGTGTGTGCGGTGTAAAATATGAATCAATTCCTATATGGTAAGTTAGTAGTTAGTGACATGTACTCTATGATGCAAATGAAAATATGATGAATTTGGCAAAATGGTATTAGTTGGAGACTTGTTCTAGAAGTTATATGAATGGAATGTAATGCTCTTGTATGCATGAAAGACAATATGACTAGTACGGGATTGTTGGAATGTAGATTATGAAGTTACTATTATTTTCACCGAAATTGGAAGGCTTTGAAGAAGGTGGTAAATTGAGATTATGTGTCTTGAATGAAATATGTGAACCGCTAATGTAGTTGTTGCTTTATGTTAATAGTTTGGCCGGATTTGAATTCCCGGATTTTATTTGATGAGAATTTGACTAAATTGAATGTTGAGGATGGTATAATTACGGAGGAAATGCTTGCCGAAATTTCGGTAGCCAAGTGTCGTGTTAAGAATCCAATTCTAAGGCACTAATGAGAGTTTTGGTAAACATGACCAATTCGCAGATTTTGACGAGATTGCGACGTGAATTTGAAGTAGCGAAAGGAGTGGAAAGAGGTATGTAAGGCTTTACCTTCCTTTCTTGGCATGTCTTAGACGTAGTAGGGTTGGCCACGGGCCTCGGGGGCCCTCCCTTTCCTCGAAATCCAAGATTGAAATTGACTACTATTCATTCAATGGAATTGAAGTAGAAATTCTTGTGATTGTTGGAAAAACTTTCTAGACATTTAGAACTTACCCAAATAAGACCCGATTACTCTAAGCTCTTCATAAGTAACGCCATGAATTATAAGATACGTAAATTTGATACGTCGCCTCAGTTGGCCCGAGGTGGGCCCCTTTGTTCCCGGATTTTCTTCAATGTTCTATGTGACGTATAGCGAAGTAGAATTCAAAAGAAACTTTTGGGTTATTATTCTAACTACGAGATAATAGTTGTTTGGACTAGTTCGTCGACTTCAAGACTTATTTTCTTTTCTAAAAGCTTAAGAACGTTTTTCTAAAATATTTATTCTTTTCTAAATCAAAGTTTTACAATTTTTTTGAAAATCCTTATAATTGAAATAACGACTATGATTCTGCGATAAAAATGATAACACTAAGGATGAGGGAACATCTATGACATCACATGACATGACAAGATACGGCGTGATATGATATATGTATAAGTATGTAAAATAGGTACATGTAAATAGGATAAGTAAATGTATACACGACATGTATATGTGTACAAGCTATGTGTGTGAACCTGGGTTGGGGGAAGGGACACATGGGGGAATGGGAAGGGAAATATGTTTCACCGCCACCCGATCGACTGGTTTATCATCCCGGACGCGGGTCCCGGACGCGGGATATATGGGTGAGCCGGTGTATATCGGCGCTATGTGGGTGAGCCGACATTATTCGGCGCTATGATATGACCTACCATGTCACGACCAGACATGCTACGATAAGATACGCTACGGTAAGCAGTACTATGACATGATATGCCATGATCTGCCACGACAGGACATGATATGATATGCTATGCTATGGTAAGACATGCTATGATATGCTATACTATGACATGACACGCTATGACACGCTATGACATGCTATGCTATGATACGAGATATTATGTTGTACTATACTATAGCCTAACACACTATGACACGATATACAAAGACGTGATATACTATAACAAGACAAGATAAGATATAATACGATATAATACGAGATGTTAATGTATGACAGGGTATAAGCTTTATCTTTTCTATATCCTATGGCTCCATGACATTATAAATTCTACATTATGTTACTGCTAGTGTTACTTTCCATGCCTTACATACTCGGTACACTATTTGTACTGACGTCCCTTCTTGTGGACGCTGCGTTTCATGCCGCGCAGGGTCACAGGATGTGGACTTGATCCTTAGGAGCTCTACCGGTACTCTACGGCGCGCTCCGGTTGTTCCGGAGCCCCACCTTCTTGGTACTATTTTGTATATATGTATTCTCGGGCACGACAGTACTCGGCCCTGTCTATGTATATATGTACTATGTCTAGAGGCTCGTAGACAGATCTGTACAGTCAGATGTTTGTATTTTGGGTCGTTGTATAACTTGATAGCAAAGTTTATTAGTCCATGTTTATGATGCCGCTACTAATGTAAATGTTCTGTAACGAAAAATTTTTTTGGCACGGTTTATACGACTTGCTAAGAGGTACAGGTAAAACGATAGGTAAGGGGTGCTCGGTACAAGTATCGGGTACTCGTCACGGCCCCTAGACGGGTCGTGACATAAACTTCCCTTAAACTTGTCACAATTTGTCAGCTTGCCTCTTAAACTTGTCTGGAGAAATCCTTTGTACTTGGATCCTAACCCCTAAACTTGGGAAATGAGGATATGGTGATATTCTCCAGGAAGTTTAAAGTTAAAACTTTTGAGTGCTAGGCAAAGGCAGGGGAATTTGTGAGGTCGGTTCTTATGTGCTCTCTCACAAAGGTGTCTCTTCTTGCGACCGTGGCAGATTAGCCATTCTTCCTGGCCATTTTAAAAAAGGCAAATCCGAGCCTCTTTGTGTTCAAAGAATGAGGCTTTCTATAGAACTCGAGAAAGGTTGGGATTTCGAGGGTGGTTACTCTCTTTCTGCGAAGTTCAATTTAGCCAATGAATTTTCCTATGCTTTTGTTTTAAAGAGATTTTAATGCCACTTTCATCAAATTGACGATTACGATCTTGAGCCTTTAGGGTGATGATGATCATGATAGCCGTGGTTATGGAGGAAAATACATATTCTTACCCCCTAAACTTTTCCGGTAAACCCAAATTTCATGTTCTTTCTTCGTTTTTGAAGAATCCCAATTTCGAAGAATTATTTTATGTATTCATCTCCACATTTTCCTAGAGAGAGATTATTAGGTACGATATGAAACAAGCCCAAAGCTTTTATGTATTGTGGACTCATATACCGTCTGAGGCTAATTGTTACATTGCTTAATTTATCTTGTTACGTTGCTTAATTTATGTTACACATTTTTTATCTATTGTGGACACAAGTCAGGAGATTTTATTTATTGTGGACTCATGTAGCCATTTTAGACCATTTCAAGGCCGTTCGTGTAATTTCACGAATTTTAGGACCCTTGTTTAAAGAATAGCCCGGTATGAAGAATGAGGCTAACGGGGGAGGAAAAAAGATCTCTTTGGAGGTGGTTGCCCTCTTTGATTGGCCTATGATTTCTCCCACAAACCAAACCAACTGCCGCTAAAATTTGGTCGGTAAAAGCAACTTTTGTAGTAGTGCTCAAAGTAAATTGAACAGTAGGCTGTCCATGAATATATTTGATAGGTTTCAGCTTGGTTTTTGGTAAAGATTGCAAGTTTCGTTTGAGTTTTAGGCTTGCAACATATGATGCTTGAGGATTATTGTTACGAATTGTCTCTCCCATAACCATGGGAGGTTGCGGAGAGGCTAAGTTTCCCATTAAACTCGAGTCGCCATGTTTCTCCAAAGAGGAGGGAGAAGAGAGCTTTTGGGGTTTAGTCGTTTCCTTATTTCTAGTCTTGTCATCATTAGTATGTATGCATTGTAGAGATTAAATTCTTTTATGAAAGCTTTTCTAAATCATTTTTCCTTATCATTTTTTTGTAGGTGGTGAAATTGAACAAGGGGATGAAAGAAGTGAAGATACATGATCCACTAAGGAGGATTGGGTTAATTTCTTGGAAAATTGAAAACTTGTGTGTTCCACCTCTTGAATGGTCAAACATTATCTTGATATTTTGCTTTTATGTATATTTCTTGACCTCTTGGATTATTATTTTGGTATGATGTTGGATCTTGTATTATTATTTTGGTATGATGTCGGATCTTGAATTATTATTTTGGTATATATGATGTGGGATCTTGGATTATTATAGTTTCTTCTTGTGATTGATATATGTGTGGTCTATATTGTGTCGGACCTGTATAGTCGATTGTAGTAGCCCATGTATCCGTTGCGGTAGCACCATAATACTCGTTGCGGTAGCATCGCAATAAACATCACAGTATAGCCCCATAATATATGTTGCGGTGGACCTATAATACCCGTTTGCAGTAGAATTATAATAATTGTTGCAATAGTCCTAAAAATAATCGTTGCGATATTAAATAAGCATTGCAATAGGAAGAAAGCGGTGGTTGAATAGTCTCGAAATAAGCGTTGCAATAGCGTTGAATAACCGATGCAAAAATATATATTACAACGGTTCTTCTGTTCCGGTAGAGACGCATAACCGTTGCAATGATCTTGAAGGGCAAACCGTTGCGATAGGATAATCTATTGCAATGGTTTTAGAACAAATCACAATTAACCGTCACAATAGACCTATTGTAACGCAATCGTTGTATATGATCCTCAAAAACCGTTGCGGTAGAACTATAGCAACGGAAAAACAATCTGCAATGAGAACCGTTACCATGGACAAATTTCTAGTAGTGCCCGACCGACAAAGCTAACCCAGAAGTCGGTAAAATTTCGTGGAATGACGCACTTTGAGCGTAGCTTCCAAGAGTTGAAAGACAGACTACCTCGGCTCCGGTTTAACACTTGGGAAGGAGTGGATGGCTATGTTATATATTGTGATGCTTTCGGTGTCGGGCTAGGATGTGTGTTAATGCGGCACGGAAGAGCCATTGCTTATGCCTCGAGCATTTGCGAAAGCATGAAAAGAATTACCCGACTCATGATTTAGAATTAGCCGATTATTCATGCATTGAAAATGTGGAGGCATTACTTGTGTGGTGTGCATGTGGATATCTATACAGATCACAAGAGCCTTCAATATATCTTTAAACAAAAGGAGTTGAATGCGACGAGAGGCGGTGGTTAGAACTATTGAAGGACTATGATGTTGAGTTTACGTACCACCCCGGAAAAGCTAATGTAGTAATTCGCCGCACTTAGCCACCGACCAATGGGCAATTCATGTGAAGTTCCTCCAGAAAAGAAAGAAATGGTTCATGAGCTCCATCAGCTAGCTAACCTTGGAGTGCGAATAATTGATTCAGGCGATGCAGGAGTTAGAATCAATAATCCCACAGTTTCGTCCTTGGATTCAGAAATAAAAGAGCGACAATACAAGGATCCCAAATTAGAGTATTATAAAGGTGTGAAATTTCCAAAAGAAGGGTCACCATTTGAAGTTTCGACGGATGGGTTCTCGGGTACCGAGAATAGGCTATGTGTCCGGATGTGGCGAGAATTTCGTCGCCAAATCTTAGAAGAAGCTCATTGCTCCCGTATTCCATCCACCCGGAGCGACAAAAATGTATCATGATCTTAAATCGATGTATTGGTGGGATGGCATGAAAAGAGACATAACGAGTTTGTGGCCAAATGCCCAAATTGTCGGCGAGTGAAAATAGAACATCGAAGCCGGGAGGTTATTACAAGCAATGGAAATTCCTACATGGAAATGGGAAGTGATCAATATGGATTTCATTGTAGGATTGCCCGTTCCGAAGGCAAGTATGATTCTATATGGGTGATAGTAGATAGATTGACAAAGGCAGCTCATTTTCTTCCGGCCGAGAACCACGTACTCGGCGAGAAGACTATGCGAGGCCGTATCATTAAAGAAATTGTGAGGCTTCATGGTATTCCAATATCTATCATAGAGGAGCACGATTTACGCCCAAGTTTTGGAAATCCTTTCAAGAGGGCCTAGGTACTCAAGTAAGGCTTAGTACGACATTTCATCCCGCGGGGACCGATGGACAAGCCGAACGTACTATCCAGACCGTGGAGGATATGCTAAGGGCTTGTGTTTTAGATTTTGGTGGTAGTTGGGATGACCACTTACCCTAATAAATTTGCCTACAATAATAGTTATCATTCTAGTATCCAAATGGCTCCGTACGAAGCTTTGTACGGAAGGAAGTGTAGATCTCCGATTGGATGGTTTGATGTCGGAGAGGTACGGTTAATAGGCCCCGAGCTGATTCAGCAAGCGGTAGAAAAATTCAAAATGATCCGAGATCGGTTATTGACAGCTCAAAGTCGCCAAAAGTCTTATGCGGATAACCGCCGGCGAGATTTAAAATTTCGAGTTGATGATTGGGTGTTCTTGAAGGTATCACCAATGAAAGGGGTAATGAGGTTTGGTAAGAAAGGAAAGTTGAGTCCTCGGTATGTTGGACTTTACAAAATCATCCCAAGATGGGTCAAGTAGCATATGAATTAGACTTGCCTACAGAGTTTGAATTAGTTCACCCGGTATTTCATGTCTCAATGCTCCGCAAATGTGTTGGAGATCCCACAAAGATTGTACCGATTGATGATGTTCGGATTACGAGAAAAGCTAGCCTATGAAGAAGTGCCTATTGCCATATTAGACGAGGCAAGTGCGAAGGCTTCGAAATAAGGAAATAGCATCGATCAAAGTCTTATGGCGAAATAACAATCGAGAAGAGATGACGTGGGAAGCAGAAGAAAGAATGAGATCCACATATCCGCACTTATTTCAACCCCCAGAAGAGGCTTATGATGAGACGACGAGATGATGAGGTATGTACGCTTTACTTTTATGTATATGGGTCGTGTGTGGCCAATCTATATTGATATTGTGTTGTAGCCCTGTGAGGCAATGATATTATGGGTTGCTGTGACAGGACGGGATGGTATCGCCATATTATGGGGAACTCCGGCGAAATTTTTATTGAATTCCCCTAGCGATTTAACATTCGAGGACGAATGTTCCCAAGGGGGGTAGAATGTTACACCTCGAAAAAAAAAAAATTTCGTTGGTACGCAAGTGGACGAACTAGTGATGAGAGCGACGAGTGTATAATGTTTCATGGGCAATGTATGTAAATGGATGGGAATGAATAGAATAAAAAGACTAGAAATGTGAAAATTTGAAAGTTGGCAAAAGCGCCGATGGTCGTGAAGTCCAAATACGGACCGTAAAGTGGAATACGGTCCGTAAATAGCTGTGTCGTAAAATGGCATGCAAAGGTTTCAACTTTACGCCGGTGGAGAAATGGTTAAATACGACAGTGGACGGACCGTAAAGTGGAATACGGCCCGTAAACCATGGTCGTAAGTCTCACCATGCATCTTTGCCAGTTAGTTACTTAAGGTTAAAGACGACCACGAGGGACGGTCCGTAAAGTGGAATACGGACCGTAAACCTCCATGGACGACCACTGTTCACCTCAGCACAGATTTCCAATTCATTAAATATGAGGACCAAGACTTATTTTGTTTCATTTCTACACTACACCACTGTCACGACCCCACCCGAGGCCGTGGCGGGTGCCCGGTAGTACCCTACCGGCACCTCTTATCATGTATTCTATTCGTGCTACTGAGTGGCCCATATGAACGATACAATCATATCTTACTCCACATAATCATTAATAACATACTCGTGAACGAGTGTCAGTAGGCTTTACCAAAAGATTATACAACCATAAGGCGAGCAGGACTACAAAACATTTATTTGTACACGTCCGTCTACGAGCCTCTAAATAAGATACATATGTTCACAAGTCGGGGCCGGATTCCACCGTGCCCAAGTACACGAAGTAGTACCCGAACCGAAGCTCCGGAACAACCGGAGCGCTTCCAATATCTTGCCGCCGGTGGAGCCCCTAGGGATCGGATGCGTCTACCGTCTACGCGGGTATGAACGCGGCGTCCACAAGAAGGGACGTCGCACGAGTAATGTGCGAGTATGTAAGGCATGAGTAACAACATATGGAAGGATATAAAGCATGAATAGTAACAAAACGAAAACATAGGACATATCATATCATGGGATAAAGAGCGACGTGCATCCGAGTGCCTTTTAGGCGGGTATCATGCATGCTTAGTGCGCGGAACGTGCGGCCGGTCCATATATATATATATATATATATACATATATTACATTATATTGCATTTCGCGGAACGTGCGGCCCGATCCATATATACAATACATTTCGCGGCCCGATCCATATATAATGCGGCCCGATCCATCCATATATAATATAATATATATATATATACGGCCCGATCCATATATAATATAATAGTGCGAGGAACGTACGGCCCGATCCATATCCACATATCCCGTCCGGCATCCCGCGGGACGGTATCATGTCATATCATACCAACCGATCGGGTGGTTACGCGTATATAACGCTCTCGCCCTTTTCCATATTCCCATATATATATATACATATATCATATTCATGTATCATATTCATCACACTCATAGTCATGTATCATATTCATATATCATAGTCCCATCGTATCCTTTCAAAAGTCGTCAGAAGTACATAAAAGGGGAGTCGCGGGACCCACGGCCGGGCCCGCCTATGGAAAACATAGTCATCATACATCATGGAATCATTTTTGATCATATCGGGGCGATCCGGTTCTGTCTGTGAAAGTTACGGACTTTCGTAGTTTCGGGATCGTTTAGAAACAAGCTCTTTTGAAAACAAAGTCTTTGTGCAATTTTTGAAACTTGGTTATACAAATGACATAAGGACTAGGATTTGACCACATTAAGAATACAAATATCAAGAAGCCAATGAGAATCATAAACATGCTCGGATCACCGGAATAGAGTTGCCTCGAAGTTCGTGCCATACTTATTCTCAACTAAGACATGCCAAAGAAAGAAGGGATGAGCCTTAACATACGCTCGACCTCCTATTGGCTACGCCTATCCGCCCGAGCTCGCAAATCTACATTCGAGAGAATTCACACTAATGTTAGTCTCCGTATTACATACTTCTCAAGTTTCATCTTAAGCTATTTTATATTTTATCGAAAATCGGGCAACACCTCCCCTGTTTAGGTGCCTAGCCCGAATTCTCAATTCATCAACCAACAACAACAACAACAATACCAACATCAATAATATCATTTCCATATCAAAATATTCCATAAAACAGCCCACACGCTGTTTTCCAATTTCCATAACTAGTCAATTCACTATTCAACAATTCAATCGTTTTGCCGAATTCACAAACTACACCAACAATCCGCATGCTAACAATCCTCATTCTTATGAACACAAAAGCCTATATTAACATCATATTACTTTCCAAAATAGCCCACAACAATTGCAACATCAACATGAGTCATCAAACATTCATTTTCATCAGAGAATCTACAACAAACAACAACATTTCAAACATACTAAATAAAATTAATCCCTCATCATGTATATAATACTACATGAACGGCTCAACCTACACACAATCACAACTTCAATTTAAACCATTCAATACCTTCATTTCCATCACATAAATCTACAACAAAACCAAAACATGTTAAACAAAAGTGATTCTTCACCTTAACACATATGCACCTTATTCGGCCAACACCATAATCCATATTTTCATGAATTCCATTCATTCCATATACTATAACACGTTCAAAACATCCATAAAACATGTAAGGGAGGATTAAATCTTACCTCTTCCACCAATCTTCTCCCACGGCTAGCTTTTGCAAAACACCACAACGAGCGGTTTTCTTGTTCTAACAACCACTCCACGTTGACGAGGACGTTCCAATTAGTAGAGAAACTAGGAGAAAATAATTTTTGGAGATCAATTCTTGGACCTCAAATTTTCCAAGGCTTGGCCGAATAGGCCTTGTAGTTTTTCTCTCAACTTTCTTGAAGTTTCCAAGTGATGAAGATGATGAAATGAGATGACTTGGTCATCTTTTATTTCAATTAGTAGCCAACCATGTGGGCCATGGCCACACCAAGGTGGCCGGCCACATATGGCTCCCTTATTCTTTTTTTTTCTTTCTTTTTCTCCAAGTTTCTAGAATTCCTTAAGTCATAAAGATGACCAATTTCATTTTCTTGCTTGCCTAGTCACCTTGTCCACATGTACACTTAATCCTTGAAATATAATAGTTTCCGATTTCCAAGTTTGCCCTTAATATTCCATGCCAATAATATTTGTAAGTGACTTGCTCTTTAAATCAAAACCGGAAAATGGCCTTGTCCCTAACTTTCCTTCCATAACCTATTACACGAACTCGGGCTCTTGTATCCTTTCGACAATACTCCGGTGTCTACAGTTAACTAGCTAACTCCTAGTGAATCTCAATGTACCGAAACTTGGGGTGTAATAATTCCTTCCCCCTTAGGAACATTCGTCCTCGAATGTTAAACTCTTAGGGACTTAAAAAAAACATACTAGAGCCTTTCTTATGACTGCACTACTATCATCTTGTCATAATCACCCAAAATTTGATCAAAGAATCATTTTGAAGAAACATTACATACCTGAGGGTACTGAGGCTCGGTTTGTACATCTCCTGGAGGTTGAAATAGATGTGGATACCTGGACTTCATTTCTTTCTCGGCTTCCCAAGTCATTTCTTCTCTGTTATTATTCCTCCACAAAACTTTGACTGAAGCTACGTCCTTGGTCCTTAGCCTTCGGATTTGTCTATCCAAGATGGCAACCGGTACTTCTTCATAGGACAATTTCTCCGTGACTTGTACATCATCCACAGGGACAATCCGGGAGGGATCTCCAACACACCTGCGTAGCATGGATACGTGAAATACTGGGTGGACTGATTCTAATTTCGGGGTAAATCCAACTCATATGCTACTCGGCCCACTTTGCGCACAATCTTGTAAGGCCCAATATAACGAGGACTGAGCTTTCCTTTCTTACCAAATCTCATCACCCCTTTCATCGGTGATACTTTCAAGAACACCCAATCATTGACTTTGAATTCCAAGTTTCGCCGACGGTTGTCCGCATATGATTTTTGACGACTCTGAGCTGTTAGTAGCCGTTCTTGAATAAGCTTGACCTTTTCTACCGCTTGTTGAATCGGATACGGGCCTACTAACTGTGCCTCTCCTACCTCGAACCATCCAATAGGCGATCTACATTTCCTCCCGTACAAAGCTTCATATGGGGCCATTTGAATACTAGAGTGATAGCTATTGTTGTATGCAAATTCAATGAGTGGCAGGTGATCGTCCCAATTGCCTCCAAGATCTAGCACGCATGCCCTTAGCATATCTTCCAGGGTTTGGATAGTGCGCTCTGCCTGTCCGTCGGTTTGCGGATGGAATCTTTGTCCGAGTTTCACTGCGTTCCCAAACCTTCTTGAAAGGATCTCAGAAATTAGCGTAAATTGCGCCCCTCTATCCGTAATAATAGACACCGGAACCCCGTGGAGTCGTACTATCTCTTTGATGTATAACTTTGCATAGTCTTCGTCGAATACGTCGTTCGACCGGCGAAAGTGAGCGGACTTCGTGAGCCTATCAACTATTACCCAGATAGAATCGTATTTGCGCCGGGAACGAGGCAAGCCCACAATGAAATCCATATTAATCGCCTCCCATTTCCAGGTGGGGATCTCGATAGCTTGCAGTAATCCTCCGGGCTTCTGATGTTCTATTTTAACTTGTTGACAATTTGGACATTGGGCAACAAACTCCGCTATGTCTTTTTGTCATGCCATCCCACCAATATAAGCATCTAAGGTCATGATACATCTTTGTTGACCCCGGATGAATAGAATAACGAGCATGATGTGCCTCGCCCATGATCTGTCGTCGTAGCCCAGCAACATTAGGCACGCATAATCTTCCTCTATTCCATAGCACTCCGTCGGGTGTCACTTCAAATGGGGTCTTCTCCTTTGAGGAGCCGTATCTCTATCGTGCTAGAACAGGGTCCTCGTATTGACATCTCTTTACCTCTTCTATAATAGAGGACTCAGCAACTCCTCTGAGAGAAACTCCACTATCTCCAGAACTAGCCAAACGGACTCCCAGGCTGGCTAGTTGGTAAATCTCACGAACCATCTCCCTGCTTCCTGGTTGTACATTTGTCAGGCTACCCATAGATTTACGGCTAAGAGCATCCGCTACAACATTCGCTTTCCCTGGATGATATAAAATATCAACGTCATAATCCTTTAACAGCTCTAGCCATCGTCTTTGGCGTAAGTTCAGCTCCTTCTGTTTAAAGATATATTGGAGGCTCTTATGATCAGTATAAATGTCCACATGGATACCATATAAATAATGTCTCCATATCTTTAGTGCGTGGATAACCGCAGCCAATTCCAAGTCATGAGTGGGATAATTCTTCTCGTGTTTTCGTAATCGCCGTGAGGCATAGGCAATCACTTTGCCATGCGCATCAACACGCAACCTAGTCCGATACGAAGCATCACAATAAATTACCAAGCCCTCCGATCCTTCGGGGAGTGTCAAGACCGGGGGCCGAAGTCAACCTATTTTTCAATTCTGGAAGCCGCGCTCACACGCATCCGTCCATTGAAACTTAACCGCCTTCTCGGGTCGGCTTCGTTAATGGTCTTTGCGATGGAAGAAAATCCTTCTACAAACCTTCGATAGTAACCGGCCAAACCCAAGAAACTACGGACCTCGTAGGCGTTGTCGGCCTTGGCCAATTCTTCACGCCTTCAATCTTCGTGTATCTACCCGAATACCATCGGCGAAATGATGTGGCCCGGAAAAGCCACCGAATTTAGCCGAATTCACATTTTGAAAATTTGGCATATAACTTACGAGCTCGAAGGGTTCCAAGAACGATGACGCAAGTGGTACGCATGTTCCGCTTCGATCGGGAATACACCAAAATGTCATCAATGAATACGATCACGAACAAATCCAGAAAGGCACGAATACATTATTCATCGGGTTCATGAATATCGCCGGGCGTTGGTCGTGCCAAACGACATTACCCGAAACTCATAATGGCCGTATCTCGTTACGAAAGCCGTCTTGGGGATGTCCTCCTCCTTAACCCTCACTTGATGGTACCACGATCTTAGATCTATCTTCGAGAACTATTTGGCACCCTGTAGTTGGTCAAACAAATCGTCGATCCTTGGGAGGGGGTACTTATTCTTTATGGTCACCTTGTTCAATTGCCTGTAATCGATACACATTCTTAAGGAACCATCTTTCTTTCTTACGAATAACACAGGTGCTCCCCATGGCGACGAGCTTGGTCTAATAAAGCCTTTTTCGAGCAAATCCTTCAATTGCGCTTTTAACTCCTTTAGTTCTGCAGGGGCCATTCGATATGGGGGGATTGATATGGGCTTAGTATCAGGTAGCACATCAATAGTGAACTCAATCTCCCGCTCGGCGGTAACCACGGAAGCTCGTCCGGGAACACGTACGGGAATTCATTCACCACAGGGACCGATTGAAGGGTTGGTGGTTCTGCTTCTATGTCTTGAACCCGAACCAAATGATAAATGTAGCCTTTGGCAATCATCTTTCTTGCTTTGAAGTAGGAGATAAATCGACCCCTCGGAGATGCCGTATTGCCCTTCCATTCTAATGCGGTTCCCCGGGAAGCGGAATCGGACCGCCTTTGTTCTACAATCAACGTTAGCGTAACAAGAGGCTAGCCAATCCATTCCCATAATGACATCAAAATCTAGCATCTCTAACTCATGTAAATCGGCGGTAGTACGCGATCGCAGACCGCAATCACACAATCCCTATATACCCGTCCAACTAGTGCGGGTCTCCTACGGTGTAGCCACCTCAAAAGGTATAATTGGTTTCGGTTTCATTCCAACACGGTTAGCAACATAGGGAGTAATATACGACGGAGTAGAACCGGGATCAATCAACGCATATACATCATAGGAGAATACTGACAGTATACCTGTGACCACGTCTGGGGAAGATTCACGATCCTGCCGTCCCGCCAGTGCGTATATACGGTTCTGGGGACCGCCTGAACTGGGTGTTCCACCTCTGCCTCGGCCACGGCCTGTCGGAGCCTGGGATGCTTGTCCAGGAGGGCGCACGGACGATGATGAACCAATCGCCGATCCGGCGGCCTGAGCTCTGTCTCTTTCATACCTCAGCGGACAATCCCGCATCAAATGGCCAACTTGGCCACAAGTAAAACAAGCACTGTGTATCTACGCGACACATCCCGGCAGTGTGGTGCCGCCACACCGAGTACACCGTGGTAGGGGTGGCCTCATCCCACTAGAATCGGCTCTATCGGGGCCACGAAGCCCTTGAACTCGGCACCGGTCCCGAATAGGGAGGGCGGTCGGATCTTTTACCCGCAAATCGAGGAGGTGCGGCGGCTGCGATTGGTCCGAATACCGGAATATTGTTGTGTGCGCCCTCCCTCTATACTCACTGCTAGCTCCGGAAGATCTGGCCCTTTTTCTGCGCCCTGTCAGGGTAACGTTCACTCCTCTGCGGCTGCTGCCTTTCTTCCAGGTTTTGGGCATGGGCCTGAATACGAGCGATATCCATCCCATCCTGGAGTGAAGCCGTCAAACAATCTTTAACTATATGTGGCCCCAACCCACTCACAAATCGATACACACGGTCTCCCATATCGGCTACCATGGGCCGAGGCATACCTGGCCAAAGAATTAAATCGAGGGTCGTACTCCCGAGCGCTCATATTACCTTGCTTAAGATTCAAGACTGATCAGCTCGGGCCCGTCGTACCTCCGGTGGTAAATAATGTCGCAGGAATGCCTCGGTGAACTCTTGCCAAACTGGAGGAGGTGCATTGGCTCCCCTCGAAGATATCCAAGCATTATACCACTGGACGGCTACATCCCGCAACCTATACGAAGCCAACTCTACTGACTCCGTATCCGACGCATGTATTCTGCAGCGTCCTCAGCATCTCGTCTATGAAGCCCTGCGGGTCCTCGTTGGGTTTCGAACCATAAAACACTGGAGGATTCAAGCTGATGAAATCGCGGGCTCTCGCACTCACTGCCCTGTCACCTTGGCCCGGACCTTGCCGCTGAGCTTGCGCGGCAACCAATTGGGTCGCAACTGAATAAAGCGTCCGCCACCGTGGCCCCGCCGTGGCGGTGGGCCGTGACCCGGTGGGCGGAGCCGAAACTCTTTCTCTCTGCTGCCCGACACTGGTGGAGCATGAGAAGTCTGAGGAGGGGCTTCGTTATGAGACTCGCCCTCCTACCTCCACCGGTGGCTCCCGTTCAACTCTTCTCCCAGCCACCGTCTTGGTCTTGCCCTTTTGGGCCGCCGTAGCTTTCCTCTTCACAGGCATTGCTGAAATCATAGCAAACGATTAGGCGAAGACCAAGGAATCCTGGTAACATAGCTCTTATAGCACGATCTAGAGTGCAAAGAAGGTCGATTATTCCTAAATGCCTGTGACCTCCTATTTATAAGTGTGGCGCGCTTCACACCCATAAACAGGACTCTGCCGGACACGGCTTGCAGACAACCCCTAGGACGCCCGGCTCGATACCACTTTTGTCACGACCCCACCCGAGGCCGTGGCGGGTGCCCGATAGTACCCTACCGGCACCTCTTATCATGTATTCTATTCGTGCTACTGAGTGGCCCATATGAACGATACAATCATATCTTACTCCACGTAATCATTAATAACATACTCGTGAACGAGTGTCGATAGTTTACCAAAAGATTATACAACCATAAAGGCGAGCGAGGACTACAAAACATTTGTACGTACACGTACGTCTACGAGCCTCTAAATAAGATACATATATCCACAAGTCGGGGCCGAATCCACCGTGCCCAAATATGTACACAAAAGTAGTACCGATGGCGAAGCTCGGGAACAAGCGGAGCGCTTCCAATATCTTCTTTGGTGGAGCCCTAGGGATCGGATGCGTCTACACTGTCTACTGCGGGCATGAACGCGGCGTCCCAAGAAGGGACGTCGGTACGAGCAATGTGCGAGTATGTAAGGCATGAGTAACAACATATGGAAGGATATAAAGCATGAATAGTAACAAAACGAAAACATAGGACATATCATATCATGGGATAAAGAGCAGCTTGTGCATCTGAGTGCCTTTTAGGCGGGTATCATGCATGCTTAGTGCTGCGGAACGTGCAGCCCGATCCATATATATATATATATATATATATTATATTGCTGCGGAACGTGCAGCCCGATCCATATAATATATTCTTTGCGGAACGTGCGGCCGATCCATGTATATAATAAATAATAGTCCGAGAACGTACGGCCGATCCATATATAATATAATAGTGCGGGAACGTACGGCCCGATCCATATCCACATATCCCGCGTCGGGCATCCCGTCGGGGTGGTATCATATCATATTCATGCCAACCGATCGGTGGTTACGCGTATATAACGCTCTCGCCCTTTTCCATATTCCCATATACATATACATATATCATATATCACATACATATATCATATACATATTCATAGTCATGTATCATATATCATATATCATATATCAGTCATATATCATATTCATATATCATAGTCCCATCGTATCCTTTCAAAAGTCGTCAGAAGTGCATAAAAGGGGAGTCGCGGGACCCACGAACGGGTGTCGACCGAGCCGGGCCCGCCTATGGAAAACATAGTCATCATACACTATGGAATCATTTTTGATCATATCGGGGCGATCCGGTTCTGTCTGTGGAAGTTACGGGCTTTCGTAGTTTCGGAATCGTTTAGAAACAAACTCTTTTGAAAACAAAGTTTTTATGCAATTTTGAAACTTGGTTATACAAATGACATAAGGACTAGGATTTGACCACATTAAGAATACAAATATCAAGAAGCCAATGAGAATCATAAACATGCTCGGATCCCGGAATAGAGTTGCCTCGAAGTTCGTGTCATAACTTATTCTCAACTAAGACATGCCAAAGAAAGAAGGGGTGAGCCTTAACATACCGCTCGACCTCCTATTGGCTACGTCTATCCGCCCGAGCACGCAAATCTACATTCGAGAGGATTCACACTAATGTTAGTCTCCGTATTACATACTTATCTCAAGTTCCAACTTAAACTATTTTATATTCTATCGAAAATCAAAGATTCTCCCCTGTTTAGGTGCCTAGCCCGAATTCTCAATTCATCAACCAACAACAACAACAACAATATCAACATCAATAATATCATTTCCATATCAAAATATTCCATAAAACAGCCCACACGCTGTTTTCCAATTTCCATAACTAGTCAATTCACTATTCAACCATTTAATCGTTTTACCGAATTCACAAACTATACCAACAATCCGCATGCTAACAATCATCATTCTTATGAACACAAAAACCTATATTAACATCATATTACTCTCCAAAACAGCCCACAACAATTGCAACATCAACATGAGTCATCAAACATTCATTTTCATCGTAGAATCCGCAACACAACATTTCAAACATACTAAATAAAATTAGTCCCTCATCCCTATATAATACTACATGTACACGGCCCAACCTACAACAATCACAACTTCAATTTAAACCATTCAATACCTTCATTTCCATCACATAGAATTCACAACAACAACCAAAACATGTTAAACAGAATTAATTCATCACCTTAACACATATGCACCTATTCGGCCAACACCATAATCCATAGTTTCACGAATTCCATTCATTTCCATATACTATAACACGTTCAAAACATCCATAAAACATGTAAGGGAGGATTAAATCTTACCTCTTCCACCAATCTTCTCCCACGGCTAGCTTTTGCAAAACACCACAACGAGCGGTTTTCTTGTTCTAACAACCACTCCACGTTGACGAGGACGTTCCAATTAGTAGAGAAACTAGGAGAAAATAATTTTTGGTAATCAATTCTTGACCCTCAATTTTTTTTGTTCTTGGCCGAATAGGCCTTGGTTTTTTTCTCTCAAATTTTCTTGAAGTTTCCAAGTGATGAAGATGATGAAATGAGATGACTTGGTCATCTTTTATTTCAATTAGTAGCCAACCATGTGGGCCATGGCCACACCAAGGTGGCCGGCCACATATGGCTCCCTTATTCTTTTTTTTTTCTTTCTTTTTCTCCAAGTTTCTAGAATTTCCTTAAGTCATAAAGATGACCAATTTAATTTCTTGCTTGCCTAGTCATCTTGTCCACATGTACACTTAATCCTTGAAATATAATAGTTTTCGAATTCCAAGTTTGCCCTTAATATTCCATGCCAATAATATTTATAAGTGACTTGCGCATTAAATCAAAATTGGAAAATGGCCTTGTCCTTAACTTTCCTTCCATAACCTATTACACGAACTCGGACTCTTGTATTGCAAAACGAGCATCAATGATCTTGCATCCTTTCGACTATAACTCCGGTGTCTATAGTCTATAATGTTTAAGCCACCGGACCAAATGTACGGTCCAACATACGCTGTTAAAATTATACGGACCGTATGTTGGTCCGTATAATTCCATCAGGGCTTCAATTGCATTTTATATAAGGGACCCTTTTTTCATTTCATTTCACTTCATCTCTTCACCTTCTCTCATTCAAGAAAACTCTAGAGAGTTCCATACACCCCAAACACAAGAAAATAAGAGAAATCAAAGATCAACAACAAGAAATCAAGAGAATCAAGTGAAAGGAACCCATTAAAAGTCATACAAATCAAGAAATCCCAAGAGAGAGAAAGTAGGGTTTTGGTGGAAAAGGTGAATTGTCATCCAAGGCTTGTTCCTCCATAATCCAAAATTTAAATTTCCCTGTTTATTACATGCTAATT